>NW_006921967.1:1376810-1383353 GCF_000298275.1 Orycteropus afer afer | reverse complement strand
TATATATATATATATCACCTACAAATATGTATGTAGAAACATCCACAATCATACCTACTAATGCATGCAGGTGTACTCCTTTACAATCACCCACACCTTTTTAGCATACATATCTACCTTTGAACCCATTCATAAATTGTTTGTTATTACTGTTATTACAGGATTGTTTTATGCTATAAAATTTACTGTAATTGCCTTTAATTTTTGCATACTTCTCTCTCCATGTCTTCCTTTGCTCGGTAATGCTGTGTTGACTTAGTTCGTTTTGTTTATTGTCTTTCATTTCACCCAAATTAACATGTGTTTATACTATCAGTTAGTGTTTCTCCTTTCTTTTTCCTCCCATCCACATTCACTTATTTTTTCAATAAATATTTACTAAGCACCAACTAAATGCCAGATGCCATTTTAACCTTAGATGTTTGTTATAGACTGGCATACGTCCCCCCCAAAATATGTCAACTTGGCTAGGACATTTTCCCAGTATTGTGTGGTACTCCTGCATTTTGTGATGTTTTGTGAATCCTGACCTCTACATGTTAACCAGGCAGTATTAGATTATGTTAATGAAAATTAGATTATGTTTTTTAAGTTAATGAGGCAGAATTAGGGTGAGATGTAACACCCTTACTCAAGTCACAGCCCTGATCTAAGGGGAATTTCTCCAGAGTGCAGAGTCTGCACCATCTTTTATCTTACAAGAGACAAAAGGAGAAAGAAACTAAGAGAGATGGGGGACCTAACTACCACCAAAAAAAAGAGCCAGGAGCAGAGTGTACCATTAGGATCCAGAGTCAATGCGCTGAGTACCTCCTAGACTTGGGGGAAGACTGATATCAAGACAACTGAAGATCTTCAAGGAACATCGGCCCACAAATGCTGAAAGGAGACAAGGATCTTCCCTCAGATCAGACAGAGAGAAAGTCTTCCCCTAGAGCTGGCACCCTGAATCGGACTTCTAGCTTCCTAAACTTTGAGAGAATAAATTTCTGTTTGTTAAAACAGCACTAGATAATTAAGACAATAATGATAAGAAAATAAAGAGCTCTAATGTTTTTCAGGCTAAGACACGAAAAGAGAAAACTGTCTAAGCAAGCTATCACATACCTTACAATTTTAACAACAACAAGTCTAGTTGATCTCAGATGCAACTATTGGTCTCACCTCAGCCAGAGAAAAGAAGAGTGAAGAAAATCAAAGACACATGGAAACAATTACTCCAAGGGACTAATGGACCATGGGAACCTGAGCTTATATGACCTGAGACCAGAAGAATTAGATGGTGTCCAATTACCAATGCCAGCCACTCAGAAAAGGATCAGAATTGAAGATCCCAGATAGAGAAGAAAATGTGGAACAAAATTCAAAAATATAAAAAAGGCCAGGATTACTCGTCAGATAAAGACTGGTAAAACCACCAAGACTACAGCTTCTAGTCACCCTTCAGGCATGGAACTGGACTCCCCTGACTTAACTCCAGCCAAACAACAGACAGGCCTACGCAAACAATTATACCAGGGAGATGCACTCCTTACAACAATCAACCATGGGAGAGTAGAAGGGCAGTAGCACCTGTGCAGTGAAAAGGCTAGGGAAGCAGGTAAGAAGAACACAGTGAAAGTTTAGCCACAAGGAGGAAGTGGGAAGAGAGTAGTTATGTTGTGGGACTTGTAATCAGTGTCATGAAACAAAATATGGATCAACTATTGAACAGAAAATGAATCTACTCTGTAAAATATCACCCAAATCACAATAAAATTTTGTTTAAAAGGAAAAAAAAAAAAAGGATTTGGTTATTTGTATTAATGAGACAGGATTAGTGTAGGATGTTTTTGTTGTTGTTAAGTGCCGTCGAGTCGTTTCCAACTCATAGCGACCCCATGCACAGCAGAACGAAACACTGCCCGATCCCACGCCAGCCCCATAATCCCTGCTATACTTGAGCTCATCATTGCAGCCACCGTGTCAATCCATCTCGTTGAAGGCCTCCCCCTCTTTCGTCGACCCTCCACCCTACCAAGCATGACATCCTTCTCCAGGGAATGGTCCCTCCTTACAACATGACCAAATAGGTGAGATGAAGTCTGGCCATTCTTGCTTCCAAGGAGCATTCTGGCTGCACTTCCTCCAGGACAGATCTGTTAGTTCTTTTAGCAGTCCATGGTACTTTCAGCATTCTTCGCCAGCACCACAACTCAAAAGCATCAACTCTTCTTCGGTCTTCCTTATTCATTGTCCAGCTCTCACATGCATACGAGTCATGGGTAGGATACATCACCCTAATTTAAGTCACCACCATTATTCCAGTCACAGCTTTCATCTAATGTAAGGTGAGTTTCCCTGGGTTGTGGCCTTCATCTTACAAGAGATTTAAAAAAGAGAGAGAGAGACAGAGAGAGAGGAAGAACCAGCAGACAATGAGGGATCTCTGTATCACCAGGAAATAAAAATCAGGAGGAGAGCACATCCTTTGGACCTGGAGTCCCAGCTCTGATAACCTCCTAGACCCAGGGGAAGACTTATGCCAAGGCATATGGAGAATCTCCAAGGAATGCTGGGCTCACATGCTGTAAAAATGCTGTAAAAAGGAGACAAGAACCTTCCTTCAGAGTCGACAGAGAGAGGTCTTCCCCTAGAGTTGATGCCCTGAATTTGATATTTTAGCCTCTTAAATTGTGAGAAAATAAAGACAAAAAAAAAAAGTCTAGTTGATCACAGTAAAGGTTCTAACATTAGTCAACCATCTTCCTGAAGGGGCTTCCAAAAACTATAACCTCAAGCCAATATATCAATCATTGTTTAAAGCTAAATTCAATATCACTTGATTCTTAGAAACAGCTGTAGAATACCAAGGTTAACTTGAACTCAACTGGTATAGATAACATTAATTTAACAAAAAAGAAGGTAAAAAATAAAAGCAAATATTTCATTCATAATTTTATTATATGGTTATCAAATATTAAGAATATATCTTATAATTGAAAAACTGATAACTAGCATGTAAATTACTACACACACTGTATAATCTGATTAAAAGGATTGGTTATAGGATTTTCTTACATGTTTTCAGAAAAATCGTAAACCATATTTCAGATACAAGCTCCCACATAAATTACTAACAGAAAACAGATTTGAATTTTGATGTAACTCAAATAACTTATAAGTATATATTAAAATAATCTAGACAAAAAGTACAACATTCTAGAAAAAGTCCTGTATTCTTCAGAGGCTAAACATCCCATCTTACTTCAGAAGCTCAAAATTTTCATTGATGTTAAGATACAATATAGCCAGAATATATTAACAATTAATTTCTTCCAGGTGATTTAAATTTCTCATACCCTTTGACTAATTTTATTTATTGCACAATAAGCATATCTAGAACTTACCTAGTTTTGTAACTTGTGCTAGATTTAAGTTACATAGTTAAAGTTTGGTTTGTTTTGTTTTTTAAGTTAGTAAAAGACATTTAACTGAAGATTTTCCTTTGTTTTCTCTGTTGACACTGTTGACCTCCACGTAAAATGGTTAGTAAAACAACAATCAAATTTCCAGAAACCACGTTGATCTTAAGACCAAACAAAGGCCATTTTTCCAGGTGATCCTGCTATATGAATTCGTCCTACTCTGTTCAACTTGGAACACTTTTCCGCTTAAAGGACGATCCTTGGGTCAATGTCACTCAGATTTTTCAGGAACTAAAAGGTCTAAATATAAGCAAAACCACAACCTGGATGGTATGCTATGATTAACAGCTAGTTTATCCAGATGACAAAAATTTTGAACAATCTACAGACTTTTCAACATTATCTGTTGACATCTCTAGCATTTCAACTCTCTCAAAACAATGTCCCAAATACAGCAGTTGAAGATTTTCACTGACAAGTAGGAGAGTCATTTCAGGAAGTAACCAGTCTAATTCAGGACACATAGTTTGCCTGAGATAGGAACTAGTTAACCTTGGGGGTGGAGGGTGAGGCATGCCAATGATCAGGAAGAACAAAACCTAGGGGAAATTTAAATTAAAAAGGAAGGCTGGAGAGTCCTGTTCCAGAATAATAATTTCTGTCCTTCTTTCATAAATGAACTAATGAAATACAATAAAACTTCACCGCCTTCAAGTCAATTCTTGACTTATCAGTCAATTCTGACTCATGGTGACCGCATGTGTACAGAGTAGAACTGTTTTCAGGCTGTGACCTTTTGGAAGTAGATCACCAGGCCTGTCTTCCAAGGCACCTCTGGGTAGATTTGAACTGCCAACCTTTCAGACAGTAGTCAAGTACTTACATCTTTTTCACCATCTAGGGCCTTACTAATAAACTACACAGGATACTAAATAAATCTCTCATGCAATTAATAAGACTAATCTTTTTATTTAACTCTACTAACTTGGATGGTTGTACACGCAAAAGCAGGAGTTTAAGATAAACTGAGCTGTTTTCTCACAGCTGATATGAAAGGAGCCCTGGTGGCACAATGATCAAGAAAGCGTTCAGGAGCTAAATGGAAGGTCAGCAGATCGAACCTAGAGGCTCCATGAGAGAAAGACCTGTAAAGATTACAGCCTAGAAAATCCCATGGGACAGTTCTACTCTGTCCTATAGGGTCACCATAAGTCATCATCGACTTCATGGCACAACAACAACAACTGGTATGGGGATTGATTCAGCTAGTAAACAGAAAAAAACAAAATCACGTTTTGTTTTGTTTTTTTTTTAATTGTGATTTCGGTGAAACTTTACAGAGCAAATTGGTGTTCCATTCAACAATCCATACACATTGTTTTGTGACATTTACTGCAATTCCCACACTGTTGTTAACAGTATTCTTCCCACTTCTCCCTGCACCAACCCCTTCTCTTTATTCTTTCTTCCCATACCCTCTCACCTTCCTAACACTGTTGTTGTTATTGTTGTTATTGTTGTTGTTACTGGACGGCACATAACAACAACAACAACATAGAAATATTGGGTGTTGTTTTTGTTGTTATTATGTGCTGTTGAGTCAGACCCAACTCATAGCGACCCCTCCTTGAATTTCCAAGGCAGTATCACTACAGAAGTAGATTGCCCCATCTTCCTTCCAAGGAGAGGCTGGTGGGTTTGAACTGCCAGCCTTCTGGTTAGCAGTCAAGTGCCTTAGGCACTATGCTACCAGAGCTCCTAGAAATATTGGGTAATACCCTTAATTTCAGTTCTTTTCACTTTTATAATTAGAGGAACTATACTTATGATTGCAAATATAAACTAACTATATGAAGAGTTCATAAGATAAGGCTACATATGTAGAGTACTTCAAAGCTATATCTTCCTACAAAATTTAATCATCATTTCATCACATAATATTAAAAACTTGCATTATGAGGTGACTGCTTGAGGAGGAGATGAAAGGTACTCTGGATCATGAATGGCATAATTTAAAATGTTCTACAAACATTTGTTGAAGTCCTATTATACACCAGGTATTGCTGCTGTTGTTAGTTGCCGTCGAGTCGCTTCCGACTCATAGCGACCCCATGCACAGCAGAACGAAACACCGCCCAATCCCGCACCAGCTCCATGATCCATGATACTTGAGCCCATTGTTGCAGCCACCGTGTCAATCCAACTTGTCGAAGGCCTTCCCCTCTTTCGTCAACCCTCCACCTTACCAAGCATGACATCCTTCTCCAGGGAATGGTCCCTTCTGACAACATGACCAAAGTAGGTGAGACGAAGTCTTGCCATTCTTACTTCCAAGGAACATCTCAGCTGCACTTCTTCCAGGACAGATCTGTTAGTTCTTTTAGCAGTCCAAGGTACCTTCAGCATTCTTCGCCAGCACCACAACTCAAAAGCATCAACTCTTCTTCGGTCTCTCTTATTCAAGTGTCCAACTCTCACATGTATACAAGGCAACTGGAAATATCATGGCCTGTGTCAGGCACACCTTAGTCCTCAGGGAGACATCCTTGCTCCTCAGCACTTTAATCAGTTCCTTCACAGCTGACCTACCCAGTGCTACATGTCGTCTAATGTCCTGACTGCTGCTTCCATTGGCCTCAATTGAACCAAGCAACGTGAATTCTTTGACAACCTCAATCTTTTCTCCATTTATCATGATGCTTCTTACTGGTCCAGTTGTGAGGATTTTTGTCTTCTTTATATTGAGATGTAATCCATACTGCAGACTGTGTTCCTCAATCTTCATCAGTAAGTGCCTCAAGTCATCCTCATTTTCAGCAAGCAAAGTTGTATCATCAGCGTATCTCAGGTTGTTAATGATTCTTCCTCCAATCCTGATGCCACCTTTTTCTTCATATAGTCCAGCTTCTCGGATTATTTGCTCAGCATATAGATTGAATAAGTATAGGGAAAGGATACAACCCTGTCACATTCCCTTCCTGACTTTAAACCATGCAGTGTTCCCTTGTTCCATTCGAATGACAGCCTCCTAGTCAAAGTACAGGTTCCTCATGAGTACAATCAAGTATTCAGAAATTCCCATTCTTCTCAATGTTATCCATAATTTGTCATGATCCACACAATCAAATGCCTTTGC
>NW_006921967.1:1348919-1375765 GCF_000298275.1 Orycteropus afer afer | reverse complement strand
TGTTTTAATTGTCTTTAACTTCAAGTTGAACTTGCATATGAGCAGTTGATGGTCTGTTCCACAATCAGCTCCTGGCCTGGTTTTGGCTGAAGATATTGACCTTCTCCATTTCCTCTTGCCACAGATGTAATCAATCTGATTCCTGTGTGTTCCATCTGGTGAAGTCCACGTGTACAGCCGCCATTTATGTTGTTGTAAAAAGGTGTTTGCAATGAACAAGTCGTTGGTCTTGCAAAATTCTATCATACGAGTTCCAGCATTATTTCTGTCACCAAGAACAAATTTTCCAACTACCGGTGATTCTTCTTTGTTTCCAACTTTTGCATTCCAGTCACCAGTGGTAATTAACACATTTTGATTGCAAGTTCGGTCAATTTCAGACTGCAGAAGTTGATAAAAAATCTTCAATTTCCTCATCTTTGGCTTTGGTGGTTGGTGCATAAATTTGAAAAAATAGTTGTATTAACGGGTCTTCCTTGTAGGCGTATGGCTATTATCCTATCACTGACAGTATTGTACTTCAGGGCAGATCTTGAAACATCCTTTGTGATGATGAATGCCACATCATACCTCTTTAAACTGTCGTTTCCAGCATAGTAGATCGCATGGTTGTCTGATTCAAAATGGCCAAAACCAATCCATTTCAGCTCACTAATGCCTAGGATATCAATCTTTATGTATTCCATTTCATTTTGACAACTTCCAATTTTCCTAGATTCATACTTCATACATTCCATGTTCCTATTATTAATGGATGTTTGCCACTGTTTCTCCTCAATTTGAGTGGTGCCACGTCAGCAAATGGAGGTCTCAAAAGATATACCTTATCCATAGAGTGAGGCTGATTTTACTCTGATAATGTAGCGCTTGCCCAGTCCTACTATGAAAACTTTCTAAGCTAAGTGACTCATAAGCTTGGTCAAAGAAGAAGCCAGAAAGGCAGATCTATGCCAAAGTGGTGGTGGTGGTGTGTGCCACTGAACCAATTCCAACTCACAGCCACCCTATATAGGACAGAGTAGAACTGCCCCACAGGGTCTTCCAGGCTGTAATCTTTACTAGAAACAAATCACCAGGTGTTGCCTCCTGTGGAGCTACTGGTGAGTTCGAACTACCAACCTTTCAGTTAGCAAGCAAGCACTTAGCCATTGTGTCACCAGGGCTCCTTTGCCAATATGTAAAGGGTCTTAAATCTAACCCTTTGTTAGATGGCAATGAAAAGTCATCTAAGTAGATTTCCATATTAAGAAAATCACTGCATTGTGGTAGAAGACACTGTATGCAAGAATCCAATATGATGAGAAAAAAACAGGGCAGTAGCAGAGAGAATGATAGAATGGGAGGATAGCAGATGATAGCGAACAATTAATGAATGCAGGAACAAAAAAACAAATATACTGACATGGCTTGGAAGATCAGGCAATCTATTTCCGTAGTGATACCACCTCCGAAACCCAAGAAGGGGTCACTATGACGCGAAATGACTCAACAGCAATGGGTTTGGTTGGTTTTTTTTTTTTTTTTTTTACTTTTTTGTTTTGGTGGCTGACTGTGTATTTCAAATAAAATTAAAAGAAAAATACATATATATATGACAAATTTAATCATTTATTAAAGACTGTTTATGTTAAATGACCATACATTTTATGGGATATTATCTCACATATCCATTGAAAGTAAATACCAAATAGCAAGCATCCTTTAATGTTATTGTTCAGCAACTAGTTTCCTGATTGTTACAATCTATTGAATTATAAATATCCCTCAAATCAGATATATTCATTGCTTTCTACCCAACTTAACATTTCACACATATGTGCTGGATAAATAAAATGAACAAAATACACTAATATAATAAGATTCTCAAAACATGGATAAAAATACAAACTTGCACCAAACTGTTTGCAAAGTTTGGGTGGAAACTGTTTTGTTGCTGTTGTTGTTGTGTTCCTGTTTTGTTTTCAAGTGATTTTAACAAACCTCCACTAAGCAGCCCAAATAAATCAAACACTATAATGAGAATTTCTCTGACAAGAAAAATCCGTCTGGACTGTTGACATTTCACAGCAAGACGTGAAACAAATACATCTATGGACAACTACAACCCTTCATAAAAAATGTTTTATGAAACATAATACTTTGTCAAAGCACTTTAACAAATTATTGAAATAGCTACCTTTTCACAAACAAAAATAATCACTCTAAAATGTAAAATACTGATAAGATCCAAAGCTCTGTATATCCTCGCAGCTCATAAAGCATGACAACATCTCAAAGGAATGCTATTTATAGGGATACAAGGGTTGAAGTTTCCCATAACAGAGTTAAAAGTAAGCAAATTGTTTCATTTTTCAGTAGATCTCACAAAGAAAATCCTCTTCTCTGTTGCACTTTGGGCATTTTGCCTTTCCTCCTAACCACCAACATGGTTGTGAGGGATTTTCTTTAAAGTTGCTGCCTTCTACGGACACCAAAACACAATCTTGAGTTTTCAGAGTACCAAGTTTATTTATAAAATCCCTAGTTATTAGAAGTTAACTAAGTTCAAAAACTTTAATTCTGAGTAGTTCAAGTACTTACTGTTTTTATAATCTCATTCATTCTCTCAACTTAATTACACAGTGATTATTCAAGAATTAAAATTCAACTCAGCTACAATTTAGTCTCAATTCACAAGAATTACCATACTAGAACAGAATCTGTTAGAACTGACAAGTATTCTTCACAAAGGAAGAATTTCCTTATACTCATGGTTTGAGCCTGCTTTTTTCTTCCATTTTTCTATTTACATTTTAAAAAAAAATTAAAGAAGTATTGATCACCATCATCTCACAAATCCCAGTCAATACTGATAATGTTTCTTGAAAATGTACTTTTTATATTACATTGGTAAAGAACAGTTTTTTCAAACTTCAAATACACTATTTTACAAAGGTTTTATAGGGCAACAGCATGAATGTAATGAATGTAACTGAATTGTACACCTAAAATAGGGTTTATATGGCAAACCTTTTGTTATGTATATTTTAATAATAAATTTTTTAAAAGGCTTATAAGGCCAACAACAATGCCCTTTCTCCCCCTCTCAGCTCCTCCTCTCTTCCCTAGATGCCTGGCTGCTCTCTGGGCCACTGCCCAGCTGTCATACTGGGACTTCCCTGTGCTGCTCTCTCTTGGATACATATTTAAGTATTTCCATGCCCAAAAAGGTATAAATCCACAAGATCAAAATTCTACCTTCACTCTTAAATGACAGATTGAGGAGAAAAAAAATAACGTGTGTGTGTGTGTGTGTGTGTGCGCGCGCGCGCACGTACACATGTATGTATGTATTACTGAATTCTTTTCCTCAGGATTCTTAAGGCATAACTGTGTTAGACTGGCCCACTCTAGAGAAGCAAAACCAGTAAAGCTTACATAGAAAGAGAAAGAGAAATTTATCTTAGGAAAATGGCTCATACACTTATAGAAGCTGGCAAGTCCCAAATTCTTGGATCACATGTCAAGCTGGAGGCTTTTCCCAACTCATGCTCCTACAGGGGCTGGTGAGCTCAAGGTTGGCAGGCAGTATACTGGCTGTTGACTCCAACGAATGATGAATCCAAGATCTCCAGGCCAAATGGTGGATTGCTCACTCACGGACAGTGTAGGCAGCACAACAGAATCCCAATCCACAGAAGAGTGTCTCTTTTCCCAGGATGTCCATAAAAATACCGGAAGCAGGCCACACCCCTAGGGAAACTCCCTTTCAATGGATTGGCTGCTCAAAACATATACATCTGATCCCATCATTGGAACAACCCACATCACAATTGCTTAAACCACATAGAATTGTGGTCCAGCCAAGTTGACACACAGCTCCAACTATTACAATAACCCAAGTATTTTTAGCTTCAGAGTTTTGCCTATCAGACTCCTCAATTCTGTGTATTTGTCTTGGTTTCTCCCCCCTGACCTGCAAGCTTGCAAGAACCAGTCTTAATTTTAGGTGTTCTAGGTTTCAATGATGATACAGCGGAGCATGTGCTACACAGCACACTTTTATGGGAGCACGTGTCATACAATTTCAAGAAATGTTCTGATATTATTTCTATTTCTTTTAAAACATCTTCCTCTATGTGTGATTCCCCCTTTCTGAAGGTCCTAAATTTGACACTGCATCTTTATAATTGCAGCTTTTTATTTTTCATCTTTTCTATTCTCCATTTCTTTATTCACTTATTCCACCTTCTTGAAAATGTCCTCATTTTACTTTCTAATCTTTCTAGGATTACTAAAAATTTTATTTCTATAATCACATCTTTAATGTCTGTTTCTTTCTTGTTGCTTCCTTTTATCTGTGTTTTTGCCCTTCTCTTCCACAGAAAGGCTTTTCTCAGAATACTTGCCTTTCCGTTCATATTTAAGTGCTGCTTTTTAGCTGACTGAAAGTTCTGTGTAAGTAGATCAGGACTGTCCCCTGGTAGATGTCATCTAGGGTAACTGGCAGCATCCAATATTTTTTGTAGGGAGACTCCCAACTGTTAGTATCTGTTGGTCTTACTCTGATAAAGTTCAGTTTTCCAAAAATAAGGCCTCTGGTCTCTGGCAAGAGGACTAAAAACCACTGCTATCCACCTTGCGCACTCAAATTCACCTTCTATAGTAACTGGAATATCCATGCCCTAAGACTTTCAGGGATGTTTTCACTTTTATCTGATCACTTCTTGCTGATTAACCCCTCTGCAAAAATCTAAAATATAGATTCTTCTGCTTAACTAAGTCAGATAATATCCTTCTATCTGCTGTCCATCTTTCAAAAAATTGCTAAAATACCTCATCTGTTTTTGCTTGTTCTTCTAATCCTTTTGCTCTTGTGGATTTATACCTTTTTAAAAAGTCCTGTGTTGTTATTTTCATGAATTTTCTGAAGAAAAGTAAGAGTTAAACATATGCAGACAATTCTCTAAGTTTAACAAGAAAGTAGGAAAAACACTTGCACAGAATAATTCACTGTTAATTATTTTCATCATTGCCTTGGGGTTGTTTAAGAAGGCTTATTAATCTAAAACAGACTAGGTCTGCTGTTCTGACAAGCCTGGTGGAACCCCTGAGACTATGGCCCCTACCTGCCCTTCAGGTATGGAACTAAACCCACTCCTGTGGCTTCCAGCCAAACAAAAACAGGCATATGAGCTGAACATTTACATTAGGTAGATACACTCCTTGGAGAGATCAATCATGGGAGAATAGAAGGGCTCTGTATGTACAGGGAAACAGCTCATGAGCCAGGAGTGCATGGGAGAGAAGGACACAGGGACGAGGTAACTATGGGGAGGAATCGGGAGGAGAGGTGCTACATTATGGGAAATTGCAGTCAATATCATGAGACAAAGTACATGTGAACTGCTATATGGAAGATGAATTTGCTCTATAAACTTTCACCCAAATCACAATAAAAATTTAAACATATATATATATATACACACACACACACACACACACACAGATATATATATATATGTTGTTGTTATGTGCCGTCGAGTCAAACCCGACTCATAGCGACCCCTCCTTGGGTTTCCGAGGCAGTATCACTATGGAAGTAGGATTGCCCAACCTTCCTTCTGAGGAGTAGCTATATAAACTGTCCTTATAGATAAAAGTAATTTAAGCACTGTTAAATGTAAAGCCCATTTAGTCAAAGATTTCATAGAAGAATCCTGATCAAAAGGGAGAAAAACATAGAACATAATTTCAAATTCTCAAGGACTCCGCACTTCCTATAGCCATGGAAGATGAGTGAACCCCTGAAATTACTGCCCTGGAGGATAGTCTGTAAACCTTAAACCAAAAATACACCCTGAAGTCTTACTAAAACTGAAGAACAGTTTAGTCTGACTAGAAAAAAGGTCTGCATTATGCTCCTTTAAGAACTATCTATATGGGATCAAACTGACAACAGCAACTCAAATGACTGCGTAAGAGCCTTAGGGGACAATGACTTTATGTTAACGAAGGAGGAACAGCTCAGAAAAGGAGGGTACAAACAGGTGCACAGCTCAAAAATATGATCAGTATCACTAAATTGTATGTGTAGAAACGGCTAAATTGGTATATGTTTTGCTGTGTATACTGTCAGCAACAACAAAATAAATAAAATTTATAGTCAAAAATGTAAAGCCCATTACAAGAGGACAAAAGTAAAAAAATAAAATTTTAACTCTAAATGGACAAATAGCTCTACAAAAGATACAATTATTTTACTGAATGCTATATACTTAAAGGAAGAGTCTACAGCTAGATTAAAATAGATGTAGAAATATTCAGGTAATTTTAAAGAAGTGCTACTACTCAGAATAAGCTACAGATAAAACACTATTGTTATTTTCTGGCATAAGGAATAAAAAATGTTTGGAATCTTAACTTCTATGGTACAATATTCTCTTTTATTTTCTTTTGCAGAAAACAAATATACAGTCTAAACTATCTTTCAGAAAATAATTTAGTAGCTTATTTTGTTAAACTGATACCTTCATATCTTCATCCAGAGTAACTCATTAGTGTCAATGAAAGCAAAATCATTTAAACCGTGATGGACTGGATCAAAGCATGAAATAAATCCATCTTAATTCAACATTAAATATTTGTTGTTGTCACTGCTGTCGCTGTCGTCAGGTGTCACTGAGTTGGTCGACTCACAGCGACACTGTACAACAGAACAAAACACTGCCCAGTCCTGCGCTATCCTCACAATCGCTGCTGTTTGAGGCCACTGGTGCAGCCACTGTCTTGGTCCATCTCATTGGGAGACGTCCACTTTTTCACTGACCCTCTACCACACATGCACTTTAATCCTCAAAGTGACTTCTTTGTTTTTAACACTTTAAAAAGGTCTTTTGCAGCAGATCTCTCCAGTGCCATGCATCACTTGACTTCCGGACTGAATCTTCCATAGGCCTTGACTGCATGTCCAAGTAAAATTAAATCCTTGACAATTTCAGTATTTCTCCACTTATCATGATGTTGCTGATTAGCCCAGTTATGAGTGTTCTTGTTTTTCCTATACTGAGGTTTAATCCATACTGAATACCATAGTCTTTGATCTTCATGATTAAGTGCTTCAAGTCAGGAAACAAGTTTGTGTTATCTGCGTATCGCAAGCTGTCAATAAGTCTTTCTCCAATTCCGATGCCACGTTCTTCTTCACATAGTCCAGCTTCTCGATTATTTGCTCAGCATAAAGACTGAATAAGTATGGTGAAAGGATACAACCCTGATACTCACTCTTCATGATTTCTGCATGATACACACATTCAAATGCTTTTGTGTAGTCAATAAAACACAGATAAACTCTTTCTGGTATTCTCTGCTTTCAGCCAAGATCTATCTGACAGCAGCAAAGGCATCACCCATTCCACCCTTCTCCTGAATCTAGATTAAAATTTCTAACAGTTCCCAGTGGATGTACTGCTGCAACCATTTTTGAGTTATCCTCTGCTAACCAAATAACACAGTGACGATAACTGACTGACACAACAACTCTTCAGCAAAGTACAAGAATTTGACCGGTTTTACATTATGAGTAATTGGTGACCAGTGCTATTGTGTTCATTTCTAAATACAAAAACGGAGGCAGGGAAAAGTTAAGTGAGTCATCCATAGCCACATAACACAGACTGAGCACCAGGACAAGGGTCCCCTTTGTCCATCTACTTGCTTTCAACAAAACTGTGCCAACCCCTCTACTTTCTTTTAAAAACCTGTTTCTAGTAGAGCCCACTGGTAGAAACATTTTACCACAGAAAAGTTCACATTATAGTTATGACTTAATATCCAATTTTTTTCCCAAAAGGAGCTCAAGTAAAGTACTGTGATATGTACTGCGAAAAGTGAGTTAGAAAATAACGTGGCTGAAAAAATAAACTTTTAAAACGTTCAATCCAAATTCTTTTGCTTACAAATATTAAAACAGATCTTCATAAAAGATTGTAGTGGAAATTTTTTTTTTTTCTTAAATCAGCTGAAAAATTAAAGTTTTCTTACCTAAGTACCTTTCACTAATGTTACATATATATTCAAGAGGAAGGGAGTCACCAGTATCTGTTTTACCATATAAAGGAGTCCAGATGGCACAATCAGTTAAGTGCTCAGATGCTATTATAATCTTAAGATTATACTATAATTTTAATAATTTTCTGCTACTTGATCATTTTTCACATTACAATGCATAGAAGTCATTAAAATTTATGTCAGCATTAACAGTGCCATAAATATGTTATCTACTAAATCTAATTCATTATTCTTTAAAACATGAAACTCACCTGGAAAAATCCACAACTAAGCTACAGAAGAAATTCAACAAGACTAAAATTTTCTGATTCCATTGATAACTCTTTACAACTAAAAATCTAGTTATTATGACACAGTACAGAAAAAAATGAAACTAAAAATGTCATGACAGCAGCATAAGTATACCTGTACACAATTTATAGTTTACTTGTAAGTACAAAAAAAAATGCCACATACACCACTGATAAGCACCTATAAAATTAAGACAGTAAAATCTTCAAATCAAACCACTAATCAAAAAAATGCTAATTAAAACAGCATACCATTTTTTGCCTAAAGAACCAGAAATTTACCATTCATATGTACTTATTCATAGGCCAACATGTTTAAACTCAAATACATCTAGCAATCAATGGTATAACGGGAATTTTTTTTTATTTCTTAGCATTATGTAAAATAAATGTGCATCTTAGAATTGATGGTGTTTTAGATTCAATGAAACCAGATAACACAAGATGCTAGCACAAATTTGAGAGGAAGAACGTAGTTTGAGGATGATGACCTGGAACTAGTCACCTAGGTAGGAAGTGAGTTTACAGCCCTCTCGCAGAATCTTCCCCTCATCTCATCAGTTGTACCTACTTGTTGCACACAGAGTAACTCACATTATTTCTTTTGTATACTGCATATGAAAGGATATCCTATCAGTTTAAATTTTTTCTTAATTTGTTTAATAACAGAGCAAATACTTATTTCTTTAGGTACTACATTCTCTCACCACCTCCTTTTGGTCCAAATGTTCCCTCCATTCTCCAATACTCAAAAGCGCCCCATTACTTTAGGTTGAACCCTTTTCCACACTTTCAGCTGCTTCTGGCAAAATCCATCCAGAACCAAACTCTGGCATCACCTCACTTGTGAGGCTTCTCTTGCCTCAGTTGAATTGCCTGTCCACCTACCATTCTTTCTTTTCTTTGTTCCCACATATCCCACACACATTCTTCCAACAAAGCCAGGAAAACTTTATTGCTAGTATTTACTTATTAATGTTTTCCCATTAAGTTGAAGCACCCTGATGACAAGGATCACATCCAACTCATTTTTGTATTTACTATATCATATCAAGGATATAATAAACCCTCTACAAATGTAGGAGCTCTGGTGGTGTAGTGCCTAAGGCACTTGACTGCTAATCAGAAGGCTGGTGCTTCAAACCCACCAGCCACTCCTTGGAAGGAAGACTGGGCAATCTACTTTCATAGTGATACCACCTCAGAAACCCAAGGAGGGGTCGCTGTGAGTCGGATCTGACTCGATGGCAGTGAGTTTGGTTTTCAGTTTTTCTATAAATGTTACACGCACAGGGGAGTTTTAGAGAGCACCATGGGTAACTTGCGGAGCTAAATGCACGCTAAATATTCCAGAAATATTAAAACAGACATCAGAAACAAAATCTTAGCCCTATATGTTTATGCCACAAAATAACAACATAATTCAACTTTTACTTATTTCACTTACCCAGTAGTTTCTCAAAAGAAAGTAGTTACTCTGTGTGTTACCCATTTTGCTTTCAATAATCTAAAAATAAAATACTTTCCTCAGGTCTAAGTTTTAAAATGACCTTTTAGATACATCCATGACCATGCAGAAGTTTGGTAGATGGTATTTCTACATACATATTTGTATGTGCTATAAGAATGTCCATATATGTAATAGAGCTAACAGGGAAAAGTAATAACTTCTTAGCCACAGCCAAACACCCTGAAGGAATGAGTCACTGAGCCCACAGGCTTGGGACCATGGTCTCAGGGGACATCAAGATCAACTGGCATAACATACTACACAAAAACACTGGTCTACATCCTACTTTTGTGAGTAACAAATGGGATCTTAAAAGCTTGCAAGTGGCCATCTAGATGCAACAATGAATGAAGAAAACCAAAGATGCATGGAAAGTCCAAGGGACTGGTACACCATGCAATTCTCAGCCTATATGACCATGAGACCAGAACTAGATGGTGCCCGACTACCACTGTCAACCCTTTGGAGGGGGGATCTGTGTAGGAGATCCTAGATAGAGTAGGAGAACAACGTAGAACAAAACTCAAAATCATAAATTAAAAAAAAAAAAGAGCAGGTTTGCTGATTTGTTAGAGCCTGGTGAGACCCCTGAGACTATGGTCCCTAGCCACCCTTAGGGTCTGGAATAGAACTCACTCCTGTAGCTTCCAGCCAAATAATAGACAGGCATATGGGCTGAACATTTCCATCAGGTAGATACACGACTTACAGTGATCAGTCATGGGAGAATAGAAAGGCAGTGTATGCACAGGGAGAGAGCTCCAGGGGCGGGAGTGCATGGGAGGGAAGGACACAGGGAAGTGGTCACCACGGGGAGGAAGTGGGAGAAGAGCTGTTACACTGTGGGAAATTGTAGTCGATGTTATGAGACAAAATGTGTATAAACTGTTGTATGGAAAATGAATTTGCTCTGTAAACTTTCATCCAAATCACAATAAAAATTTTGAAAATATATATTTAAAAAAAGAGAAAAAACTTGCAAGCAGCTATCTAAGATGCAACAATTGGTCTCTCTTCATCCAGAGCAAAGAAGAATGAAGAAAACCAAAGACATACAGAAACAATTAGACCAAAGGACTAGTGAACCATGCGAACCTCAGTCTACATGACCCTGAGATCAGAAGAACTATATGGTGCCCAGCTACCACTATCAGCCATTCAAAAAGGGATCAAAATAGGAGATTCTGGATAGAGTGGAAGAAAAATGTGGAACAAAACTCAAAATTATTAAGGAAAAAAAAAAAAAGACCAGACTTACTGGTTTGATAGAGACTGATGAAACCCCTGAGATTATGGATCCCAGTTACCCTGTGAGTCTGGAAATGAACTCATTCCCGTGGCTTCTAGCCAAATAATAGACGGGTGTTTAAGGTGAATATTTACACTAGGTAGGTACACGCCTTAGAACAATCAATCATGGGAGATCAGCAGGACAATATTTGCAGAGGGAGGCAGCTCAGAGGGCAGGAATGCATAGGAAAAGACACAGGGAAAAAATAACCACAGAAGGAAGCGAGAAGAAAGCTGTTACATTCTGGGGATTGCAATCAATGTCACGAAACAAAATGTGTATGACCTATTGTATGGAAAATGAATTTGCTCTGTAAACTTTCATCCAAATCATGTACAACCTAGTACACAAAAACATTATTGTGCATCCTACTTTGGTGAGTAGTGACTGGGTTGTTAAAAGCTTGCGAGCAGTCATCTGATATCCAACTACAGGTCTCTCTTCATCCGAAGCAAAGAAGAGTGAAGAAAATCAAAAAGGTATGAAAATAATTAGTCAAAGGAACCAACTGACCATGGGAACCTCAGCCTACATTAACTCTGAGACCAGAACTAGATGATGTCCAGCTACCAATGCCAACCACTCAGAACTGGATTAGAATTGGATCAAAATTTGAGCTCCTGGATAAAGTGGGAGAAAAAAATGTGAAACAAAATTCAAAAACATAAAAAAGACCAGCCTGACTGGCTGGACAGACACTGGTGAAACCTCTGAGACTATGGCCACAAGTCACCCTTTGGGCCTAGAATTAGACTCATTCCCATGGCTCAACTCTCAGCCAAACAATAGAGAGGCGTAAGAACTGAACAACTACACTATGGAGATGCACTCCTTAGAACAGTCAGCTATGGGATATCAGAAGGATGGTATTTGCATAGGGAGAAAACTAGTTCCTGCACAGTCAGGAGCACTTAGGTAAGAGGACACAGGGAAGGTATAACCACCGAGAGGAGGTGGAAGGAGAGCTGTAACACTGTGAGAGTTGCATTCAGTGTCGTGAAACAAAATGTACGTGAGTGTTCAAACTGCTTTGTAAAACTTCACCCGAATCACAATAAAAAGTTCAAAAAATAAAAATGACCTTTTATTTCCATTAAAATATTCTTTGCCACCATGAAATATCAGCTATATTTGCTAAAAGGATTTTTATGACTGTTGCTGAACAGAGTAAATTATCTAATTAAATATTAAATTTAATAACCAACTAAAAAACCAAACCCACTGCCACTGAGTCACTTCAGACTCACAGGGACCCCCACTGGGTTTCTGAAGTGGTAAATCTTTATGGAAGTAGACTGCCCAGTCTTCCTTCTGCAGAGTGCCTGGTTTGAAGTGTCAGCCTTCTGGTTAGCCGTCAAATGCCTTAGGCACTGCACTACCAGAGCTTCTTAACTAAATACTGATACCTAATTATTTAAATAAGTATCATACTATTACATATTTTATGAGAAACACCAAAGTAACCTTAAGATAATACAGCAAAGTAGAGAAATAAACTTATTTTTCAACAGATACTATGTTTGACCAAAGAATTTGCCTTTAAAAAAGATAACTATTTTCTACAGTGCCACCAAAATGAAATTTCTAAATTCCAAATCTGATCCTGTAACTACTCAGTTTAAAATTCCTCAGACTCCCCAGTGTTTAGAATAGTTTTCAAACACCATTTTTAACCAGAACCCTTACTTTAAACAAAAATGTATACAGATATAGTGAAGCTGCTCTATTTGACAGCAGTTAGGGAGACCTGAACTGAGACTGCTGGCTTCTCCATCTTTCTTCAACCCCTGAAGATGGTCTAAGGAAACCACATGATTATAAAATATCGTCCAAATCCTTGAGGATAGCACAAACCAGGCATTTAGTGACTTGGCCTATGCCTACCCTCTCCAACCTCAAGTTTACCAAACCTTTCATCACACACATACCATACCCCCAAACGTCCAAGTTGTTCCCTAGGCTTCCTCTCCGAGATCTCCTTCCAACTCTCTATTCATCCCCCTTTCTCTGAAGCCTTGGCTGATCTCCAGATTTACCAGGAAAATTGGCAATTCTTCCTGTGTATCTCACTGATGACACTCTTCTAACATAATACCATTTTATAGCATTTTGTTGTACAAATTTTGCATTCTACAACACTGCCCACAGGCTTATGGAAAATAGAGTTATCAACAGACTACTAAAAATCAAGGTAACTTTGTGCCAGAGCACAAACCAAACAGTTTTGAGACCTTTATCAAAATAAAAAAATCTAACAAAGCATGTTTCATCAACTTTTGCAACACATATAGAAAAGTCTTTATAGCATCTACATCTTTACTTGCAGCTTTATTAGAAGAGTTTAACTTTAATGTATAGAAAGCACTGCAGCCCTGGATTCACTGAAAAGACTAGTAGAAATAATTCCTGGTGAGACTGATAAAGAAAGAAATAAAAGGCAAAAATAACTGATGGCAGGAATGAAAATGTGACATCACTACAGATCCTGCAGACGCCAAAATGATAAAAGGATACAAATTCTTAGTAAATTGATAATTTGCCAAAATTGACAAAAGAAGAAATAGAAAAGATAAATAGCTTATAAACATTAAAGAAATCGAATCTGTATTTAAAAACCTTCCCACAAAGAAAACACTATGGCTATGTGGCTTTGCCAGCAACTTCCACCAAAGAACAGCCTAGATCTTACACAACCCTCATGCAGAGAATTCAACAACTAATTCTAAACCTTTGATACAAAAACTCATGAGTATCAACTTAAATATCCTAAACAAATACTGTTGTTGTTTGTTGTTATGTGCCGTCGAGTCGGACCCGACTCATAGCGACCCCTCCTTGGGTTTTCTGAGGCAGTATCACTACGGAAGCAGATTGCCCCATCTTCCTTCCGAGGAGTGGCTGGTGGATTTGAACCGCCAGACTTCTGGTTAGCAGTCAAGTGCCTTAGCCATTATGCTACCAGAGCTCCAAATCTAGCAAAAGTACAAAAAGTATAATACATCCATAATCCGATTTGGTTATTCCAGGAAAACAACATTGTTTTAACATTCCCAAAAAAATCAATCAATGAAAAGATACTCAAAATTATTATGAATGACAAATAAATATAGGAAAAGATGCTCAACATTATAGTAATTTTAAAAATGCAAATTAAAACCACAATGAGATTCCCACTACACACCTACTAGAATGGTAAAATTTAAAAAAACTGGCCATACCAAGGACCGACAAGGATTCAGAGCAATCAGAACTCGCATATACTTTCCACGCTACCTGAAATTTCCTACGTATTTACCTTAGAGAAATGTCCACACAAAGACCTATATGCAAATGTTTATATAGCAACTTTATTTCATAATTGTCTAAAACTGGAAATAATTCCACTAACTATCAAGAGATGAATAGATAAACAAATTTTTATATATTCATACAGTGGAGAACCTCTCACTTATTAATAATTAAGTTCATTTAATAAGTCTGTGGAATATTTGATCAATGTACAGAAATCAAGGAAACTTCTAATACACACAAAAAATAGAAAATAAAAAGTTTTAAGATACATTTACAATAGCATCAAACATCAAATACATAAATCTAATTTTAAAATATGTACATCTCCCAAAGATAATGATTGAGTGCAAACCAGAAAAGAGTAACTTACATGCAGATGGCAGACACCTGAATCAAATGATCAAAGTTCTACTCACTGCATCATATTTCTGTGGTATTCGTGCCAAAAATGTAAACTGAATCTCATCATAAGGAAACATTACACAAGTTCAAAATGAGAAGCTTTGCACAAAATAACTGGGTTCTATTCCTCAAAAACGTCAAACTCATGAAACACAATGCAAGATGAGGAACTGTTCCAGATCAGAGGAGATTAAAGCGACATGACAACTGAATGCAACACATGATCTGGGATTGACCTTCATTATGAAGGATATATTTGGATCAATTGGTCAATTCTGAATAAAGTGTGTAGATTTAAAACAGTAGTATAGCTCACTGAACTGTGCTCAGTTAAGAGAATGATTTTATTATCAGGAAATATTCACTGAAATACTCATTTGAAAGCAGAGGGGCAGCATGTCTACAACTTATATTCAAAAGGTTCAGAAAAAAAAATTATAATTGTGTGTGTGCGTGTGCTTGTGTGTGTGTGTAAGATGTTCATTTGAGAAATCTGTAAAAAGGATATAGGGAAATCCTTTGTATAGTACTGCTTTGACAATTTTTCAAAGCCTGACATTAGAAAAGTAAAAATGTTTAAAGAAACAATATATAAGGATCACCACAGAAAAAGGCGATAAAGCATTATTAATGAAATCAACAAAAACCTAAATAAATTAAAGAATATACTATGATCCTAAATGAGGAGACTCAATACTTTAGATGTTAATTCTCTCCAAAATGATCTGCAGATTTTCTTTTTCTTTTTTTCTTGAAGCTGACAAGCTAATGCTATTTTAGGGCCAAGGGAAGCTAAAATATTCTTGAAGAAGAACTAGATGAGAAGACAAAATTCATTATAAAACTATTTATATATATATATATATTTTATATATATATAAAACGACAATGTGGTAATGGTACATAAATAGACAAATAGACCAATGAAACAGAACAAAGATTTTCACATTTATAAATACTTGATTTACAACCAAAGTAGCAATGCAGAATAATGGGGAAAGACAAATTTTTCAGCAAATGCTACAGGGACAATTAGATACACTTAGATTTAGAAAAAAATAAAGTGAGCCCTCCCCTACCTTATATCAAACACAAAAACCATACACAGGTAGAACACAGATCTACATGTGAAAGGCAAACAAAAAAATCTTCTAGAAGTATATTTAGGGGATTATTTCATTATTTTCTAAGTTCAACTAGGGAAGAACTTAGAACAAGGCACAAAATGTCATTAACTAAAAAGGATAAGATTAATAAACCTGACGAATTAAGAACCTATGTTCTTAGCCACTATAGTACAGTACTTTTCCCCAAAGGGAAACATTTCAATAGAATTTGAAGTTTTTCTTATGACATACATTGCTATCACTTTCTTCTTCAATATGAAGACAACTCTGTATTTCAAAAGATTAACTTTTTTGTGCAAAATCACGTAAGAATCAATTCCATTACCATATTATACTGAACTCATTCTTTTTACCAGTATCAGAACAGACTACTTATTTTCATTTCTCCCTCCCTTTCCGAAACGAAAAATCCTGGCAGAGTTGACACTCAATAAAACAGACACTAAATAATTAGATGAATAAATGAAAATGTATACTTATTTATATTATCCATATGAAGTAAGTGGCTCCATTTTGTTACTCTATTTTTGTAAGGTCCAGCTATGGCTGGCAGTATCTTGCTAAAACTCCATTTTATGTGGCTGAAGTAAACATCTCATCCTGCCCCCCTTCCTGGTGAGTTAGGGAGTACCCCTTTTGTCTTTTTCTTCTCCTCCCTCCTAGGCACATAAAGCAGCTAAATCACCCCTCAGTGAACACTGTGCTAAAACACGTACTTTGGGGGTTATTATCAGAACTCCCATCACCCCTCAATGACCACCTGTGGTAGAACACGTACTTTGGGGTGATTATCAGAACTAACTCCCCTCACCCCTCCATGGACACCTGTGCTAGAGCATGTACTCTAAGGTAGTTATCCAACTAACTCCCCTCACCCCTCGATGAATGCCTGTGCCAAAGCACGTACTCGAAGACCTTGAAACTGCAGCTTCTGCCTCTGCATTATCGCCTGCCTGCCGGCTTTCTAAAGCCTGCCTAAAACCAGACTTGCTACTGCAGCATAGGGGCGCGCTTCAGCTCCCTGCAGTCGGCTAGCCTAAATAAATCTCTTTTACCCAAAAGTGGACATTATAGTGGCTATTAATTTAAACTGAACCCATAACACATATAACAAATCCATATTTGGAGAGTCAATAAAAGAATGCCTGGAATACTAAACAATTTAATTAACTAGAAAGTGTTTCCTTAAATCTCTATACTTTGTTCCTCCTCTCCCAATTCCAAGGATCAACAAATTAAACAACAAATGGCTCTCAGGTGTCTCTGAAAGAGTTAAACTCCAGCAACAATCCTCAATCCCCAGCATGCTGGAACTCTAATCCTCTGTTCCAGCTTTCTTTGTTTTTTAATCTACCACCTTCTTTTTCTTTCCTTACCTACAAGTATTCACTTCCCATTCACTCTGCTTTGTACCTTACTGCCACATCCTAAATTCTGCTGGTTTTCCCTAGGCTGACTGTATTGTACTTCCAATTGTAACTTTCAACCATACCTCCATCCTCTAAACCCAAACCTGGTTATTTCAAAGTTTTCTCCCAACCCCCTGGCCCTTGTGTAAAGTCTTCCTTCATTTGGGATCTCTCCAATCACTCACATAAACGGCCCTTCCACTGTGGCAGCGTCCCATAGTCCCACAGAAGGCAAATGCTGATGAACAGGGACTACATTCAAACTTCTTCCTTCTACCCCTTAAAACAAGCTTCCCTCAAGTCAATTCCAACTTACAGTAAACCATGCTTCTTGCCAAAACACAGCCTACCCTTTTGCTTTCCCCACTTAAAAGATTCACACATCTAAATAAAATTCATACAGTTGTGTTTCAATACAAATAATTAATTTCCAAGTCTTTCAATAATCCTGGCAAACACGAAATGACAATCAAAATGACAATGGATAGGTGAGTCTTAGCCTTTATTAGAAGCCCTGGTGATACAACTTTTAACTGAGCTTAAACACTCAGCTAAACAAAAGGTTGGCATTTGAATGGCTCCACAGGAAAAAGGTCTATTGATCTGCCCCATAAAGATCACAGCCTAGAAAACCCTATGGCGCAGTTCTACGCTGTCACATGGGGTCACCATGAGTCAAAATGGACTCCATGGCACCTAAAGACAAGAAGACTTTACTAGAGGAGGCTTGCTATCATTACCAAAACAATCCATTTTAGTGACCTCTTAGAGCTCAAGGCCTTGTCTAATTACAGAATACATCAGTATTCCTGAGGTAAGTGGGATGTTTAAAATAATAACAAATGAGATATCAAATGCCCTATTAGAGGTGGAAACTACTACTTCTATAAAGTGACTCATTATTAAAATAAAGCTCTCCAGCCTTCAGCTGGTCACCAGAACACAGAAAGGGAGAGGTACTGAAGCCCCATTTAACTAATTTATTTGGATGTCCTAATTTCACAAGTGGGGTTACTGATTCAGTGAACTACGTGATTCATGTAATATTTCCCATCAGAAATCAAAACAAGGCTTTATGCCTGTAGGCTACTTTCCAGAGGACAGAGATCACTTATAACACCAGGAGAAAACTAGAGGCATTTTGAAGAAAGAGACTAAAAAAGCTATCTGGGGATATAAAGACTATCACTTGTTCTTTTGTGAAAGGCTAAATTTGCAACAAGCAGATTTCACAGAGGTCCATGAAGACAGTCAGAATCCTTAGTTAGACAAACAGAGACAATCTGTTTTCAGCTTACGCGATAATAAGTACAAAAATAATAGATGTGGGCAAGAAAACAAGGACAGATGGAAAATAGGCTTAAAAGGAAAACGGGAAAGAAGAGAAAGGAAACATGAATCTAGGAATGGGATATCAGATCAAGGATGAAAAGTGTAACAGCCAGAGCAACAAACTGGTTAAAGAAAACAATAACCCACTTAGTACATTAAACTGAATGAATAGCAGGCAAAAAGGAAATTAGAAAAGTTTAGTAGTAACCAACATACGAAATGATTAAATCATGAGAGTCCCTTTTCTTTCTACTTTTCTTCTTAACCAGCTATTGAGAAAGGATACAACATAATAATAAGATTCTGTAGAATCAGCAGCAATAACCTAATTCTCAAAACTGAAAAGCACACAGTATTTTTTTCTTTGCATCAGCTCAACTCAAATGGAAACAACACTAAAATAGCTTGAGGGGCAAGGGAAAGTGTTTCTTCATATAAAATCACAAATTCAACTTTTTTTTTTTAATCTGGCTTAATCACAAAGTCTATGTCCACACAACCAGCCATATCTATGTAAAGAATTATGCCAGAAAAATGTATGTTACCATTTATCATTAAATTCTGGTATCTCCAGTTAAGAAAGATATCATTATATATTATTATAACAACGAGATACTTTTTTTCTTTATCACAAGGATAAAACATAAAACTGATAGCCCTGAGTTACTGAGTTGTTCTCATTGTCAGAGAGATTTAAAAAAATACTAACTGCCATTTACTTAATCAGTGACTCATGGCTATCCCGTGTGTTTCAAAGCAGAAATGTGCTGCACAGAGCGTTCAATGGCTGATTTTTCTGAAATAGATTGCCAGCCCTTTCTTCCATGGTACCTCTGGGTAGACTTGAACTTCCAGCCGCTCAGCAGCAGAACATGTGAACTATTCGCACCACTCACTCTTAACTGATAAAATCTCTAATCCAGTACTTCCTAGTGTAAGTGTTTCACACATCTAAGGATATATGCTGTAGCACTGTACAAGAGAAAAACTGCAAGCAATCTAAACGTCTACCAATAAAGAAAGTGGTTTAATAAACTCTATCTAGACTACAGAAACTCGTGAAGCAACTAAAGACAGTAAATTCCAACTGGGACATTTAAGGCCTGCTGTCATATGAAAAAATGAAGTTGCAAAAGATTTTGTACAGTACAAGATCTTTTATGTTAAAAATACATATCTGTACAAGCCTAAAACTATAAATAATAGTAAAATACACAGAATATAAAAATCAAAATAGTAATAGTCCTTACTTCTGAAGAGAGAAGAGCAACCAGGTGGTAATCTAAGGAAATGTCAACTTTATCTGTTTTGTTTTGATTCATTGTTGGCAAAGACTGCATTCACTTATGAGTTGTGTAATTTAAAACGAACACAATTTAAAAGGTAGTCTTCTAAAAGAGGGGAGGCTTGAGGAAATATGAAGAAGTAAACTTTAAAAACTGGGAAAAACTTCCCTAATAACAAACCAAAAGTTTAGACTTTTCGTTTTCAGTGATAAATGAGAAAAGAAAAGTGATTAAATATTATAATTTTTTAAATAGCTTTCCAACCACAGTCCAAGATAAATTCCAGAAAGTTGATTACAGAAGAATAAAATCCTGAAGAAAATAAAATTGTCTGTCTGATTTGTAAATAAGGAAGAATTAATAAGTTTTTAAAAACAAAGACTACATAAAAATAGTTACACTTATTATTTCCAAGTGGTAGCTTATAAATGATTTTTATTTTCTTCTTTACACATTTCATATTTTCCAAACCTTCCACAAGGAGTTATTGTTTTTGTAATCAGGGAAAAAAAGTATTATCTTTTTTTTCTTTAATTGTGCTTTATCTGAAAGTTTACATAGCATATTAGGTTTCCATTTAACAATTTGTGTACAAATTGTCCTGTTACATTGGTTACAATTGAAAGTGTTATCTTTTCAGTAATTTTCATCTAGAAATACAACAAATTCTTTGGAAATTCAAATTGATGCTTCAAGTGTGCGTGTATTCACAAGGGTAATAATCTTTCTTACAAAGCGAGACTTCCAATTCTGAAGCCAGAAAATAGAGTACACAAAATCGCAGGGTAGATTTAAAAAAAAGAACATGCACAGACTTAGTAAATTTAGCTTTCTAATTCTTCAAAATGATTTATTTAACACTAGCAGTTGCACACGTCCCTGGGTGGTGTGAACGATTAACGTGCTCAACAACTAAGTGAAAGGTGGGAAGTTGTAGCTCGCCCAGAGGCACATCAGAAGAAAGGCCACACCATCTAGTTAAAAAAAAAAAAAAAAACAGCCACTGAAAACTCTGTGGAGCACAGTTCTGCTCTGACACATGGAATTGTCGTGAGTCAGAATCGAGTCAACAGCAACTGGTTTGAGCAGCTGTACAAAGAGGCACAGCTTAAAAATTATTCTCACATGTAGAAATGATCTCTGCCACATGTCCTGTACCACATCTTTTCAAATTATCAAGGAAATGGTACTTAAATAGTTTCAGCTATGTGGTTCACCTTCCATTAAAAGAAAAGAAACTCATTTCATTTCTGATTGTATTCTTTTCTTACTGCGTTCTTTTCTTACCATATTCTAAGTGCCCCGGGGCTTATTAAGCTTTCGAGTGTCCCAATTCGCTACTCTAAGAGATTTTATGTTGGTGGAATAACCTAGAATTTGTATTTTGAGAAAATATATTTTTTAATGTAGATAATACAGTCGAAGTTGAAACTTACAATAAAATTATTCATCAAACAGACATCTACTGAGCATCCACTACAGCAAGACAAAGTACTAGGCCTTGAAGACACACAAGAACAGTATCACTAGCCACACAGAGCTTAAATATACTGAAGGAGAAAGCAAGTAAATTACCCTATACAGCAATATTTAAAGTGCTGACATAAAGTATTCATAGATGCATGGGAGTGGGGAGAGAGACAGCAAAGGGCAAGAACAGGACAAACTAAACAGTATTAAAAGATGAGTAGGATAAATCTTACAGTGGTCATGTGCAACACATTCTAGGACAGCAAAATGAAACAACAATGTATCAAGATTCAATTGACCTTGTAAATGTTACTAATTATTGTTATTAGTCAATTCCATTAAAAAGCCATTTGCCATTTCTTTATAAGAATAGCGCTACTGAATTTCTAAGAAAGGCCATATTCCCTCAAACAAATGAATTACTAAACTTTGACTAGACATCAAAATTTTTAATCAGTAACAAAATTAACATTAAACAAATAACAACTGAATAAAGCACGAGCCTTGAATAGCCTAGTTGAAAAAGGAGAGGATCCTTTTACAGGTCATATACACCTCCTGACCTGTATTTGGCAATCTGCTCCCAGGCTGTCAACAGATAAAACAGCGCAGCTCTCAAGGGAGGAGACTGATCTTTGGCAAAGCAGGCATCCACCCAGAGTGCTGCTATCTCCATACACTGCACTCAGACAAGCCAAGGTAGGCCTGCAACCTAACCAAAAAAAAACCAAACTCACTGCCGTTGAGTCGGGAAACCTAAGCAGGTATATTTACAGACTGGACAGCTGCCAAGACATCTCATTCAAAACATCCAGGGTCTAGGCTAACCCAGCCCCCTATACCGGAAGCCAAGGCAGCAGTACCTGCTGTATGTATTCTTGACCCAAAAGTGATCCGCATGCTCTTTTGGTGCCTGCTAATAGTCACAGAAGAATTTTCTTACCCTAGTTACCATGCAGGCTCTTACCCTTACCAACAGCAATCCAGCAACTATAAATTTCAAGTCCTAAGAGGAAACAAGACATATTTATTGAAGCAAGCCCATGGTCTATTAGGACATAAGTAAGTACAGTACTGCAAAACAGCACCTTCTTTACAATGTATATAAAAAAATATATAAAAGTATAGTCTTCTGCACATTAAAATAAAATAATCCCCCATCTAAGTCACCCACATTTTTCACAAAAGTAGGGAATGGGAATTAAGAGCTAAGGAGAAGACTCAGTTTTCTTGATTTTCCTGACTAAGGAAAATCTCTAAGCAATAGAGCATAAAATTCTATTATTTGAAAAACATTAAATATATATATATTTATTTATTTAAGAAGACAATCATTACATGGAAAGTGAAAACACCAATTGCTTCAGTGTATTTTAATATTTAAAGAGATAACAGTTACATAAAATGTTTATATTATATTCATTCTCTAATGGTGGCAAAAGAGCTCTGATGGTGTAGTCCCTAAGGCATTTGGTTGCTAACCAGAAGGCTGGCAGTTCAAACCCACCAGCCACTCCTTGAAAGGAAGGTTGGGCAATCTACTTCTGCAGTGATACCACCTTGGAAACCCAAGGAGGGGTCACTGTGAGTTGGATCCAACTTGACAGCAGTGAGTTTGGTTTGGTTTGGTAATGGTCGCAAAAAAAGAACAAAAGGAAATTAAAAGCTTATCAAGTCAGTGGTAGAAAGATACATGGATACAAAAAAACATGTCAAAAGCAAAAGCTTATTCAAATTATTGGATTACTGGGAAGGAAGATCTATCAATACTTTAAAAGTGTACAGGGTGACAATATAATTTAATTTATTTGGTATAAAAATATTGAATTATCATTCTTTTAAACAGTATTAATTTTGGAAAAATATATCATTCATAGTTGCTTGATTATGTATAAAATTTAAAAACAGAAGATATGTATAAGACAACTAAAAATATATATATTTGCTTTTGAATATAAGTGGATATTCATCCACATAACTCACCAAGCAGAGTCATTCATTCAATACCCTAAGATAATTACTCTTCTTCAAAGGGTTATGCAGCAACAACACCCAAGGGATCTGACAATCATAAATTCCATGTCTAGAAATAAAATTTCCCAAATCACCTTGTAAAATGAAAATACATTCAGATTTTAAGGCCTTCAGAAAAAAGGATATTTTGCTTTCATTTTATTTTTGTAAAGAATATATACATATGGGGGGAAAAAAACACCAGACTATTATACACAAGGAAGCTCTGGTGGCATAGTGCCTAGGGCATTTGACTGCTAACCAGAAGGCTGGCAGTTCAAACCCACCAGCCACTCCTCAGAAGAAAGACTGGGCAATCTACTTCTGTACAGATAACTGCCTCAGAAACCCAAGGAGTGGTTGCTATAAGTCAGAATCGACTCAATGACTCAACAGCAATGAGTTTGATTTTTTTAACAACAGTAATTATCTCTGTTGCTATTAGGTGCCATTGACATGCTCCTAATCACAGTGACCTTGTGGGTAACAGAACAAAATGTTGCCTGATCCTTTGACATCTTCACGAACGTTGGTATGTTTGAGTTTACTACTTTGGCAACCATGTCAATCCATCTCATTGAGGATTTCTCATTTCCACTGACCCTTCACTTACCCAACCATGATGTCCTTTTCTAGTGATTGGTCGTTCCTGATGATGTGTCCAAAGTAAGGAAGCCAAACTCTAACCACTCTTGCTTTTAAGGAGCATTCTGGTTGTGCTTCTTCTAAAACTAATTTATTCTTTCTTCTGGCAGTCCACAGAATATTCAATATTTTTCACCAACACCATTAATTGCAATGTATTGGTTCTTTTTCTGTCTTCCTTTTTCATTGCCCCACTTTGACATGCACATGAGGCCATCGAAAAGGCCATGGCATACCTCAAGTATGCCTTAGTCACAAAAGTGACATCTTTGCTTTTAAAATTTTAAAGAGGTCTTTTTCAGCAGATTTTCCCACTATAATACACCATTTGATTTTGTGATTGCTGCTTCCATAGACATTAATTTTAGGAATATCAAAGATTCTTACTTTATTTCATGTGTATTTTCTTCAATGAACAAAGAATGAGGTGTTGTAATTTCCAGGGGGAGACTTGGAGTCCTGCTAATGAGGACTGTTTAGTCCACAAGGTATTCTATAACCCATTCTAATGTTTTACCACCACACCACCTTACACTGTTCTTTCTTATATCTCCCCCCAGCACATACTCTCATTCTGCCTACAGAACTACTCCTTTGGAATTGACTCAATGGCAGTGGGCTTTCTTTCAGGCTGTGACCTAGATAACAGATTATGAGAACTACTATAGTATAGTATTGTATTCATTCACTAAGGACAGTAATAAATGAAAAATCAATCACTTTTACATTAATACAGAAAGTATTTGGAAAGTCATTGCAAATACTCATTTATATTATAGGAGAAGTAATGGAGAAATTTCATACTGTCTTATACAATTTTGGGGAATTTTCAATGTTCAAGTCATATTTTTGACTGATTTCCTTTCCTTAAATTTTATTTACAGAAAAATACATTTAGCATTTGATATTCAAATATTACTGTAACTTTGATCAGGAATGAGACTGACTCATCTGAAAGTTTGTCATGCTATGCTGGCTTGCATATCATTGTGATGCTGAAAGCTAAGCCACCAGTATTTTAAATAGCAGAAGAGTCACCAGTATAGTGCAGCTTGCAGACAGAAAGACTAAGAAGTACCCAGCAATCTACTTCTAAATAAAAATGGTAGTGAAAACCTTATGAATAGCAGCAGAACATTATTGGATTTTGTGCCAGAAGATAAGCCCCTGAGGTTGGAAGACAATAAAAACACAACTGCGGAAGAGCTGTCTCCTCAAAATAGACTCATTGTTGATAAAGGAGATGGAATAAAGTTGTTGGGATCTTTACTGGCTGATGTGGCACAATTCACAATGAGAAGAAACAGCTGAAAATATCTATTAATAATCAAAACATGGAACGTTCAAAGTATGAACCTAGGAAAATTGGAAGTTGTCAAAAATGAAATGGAAGGCAGAAAGATCAATATCCTAGGCATCAGTGAGCTAAAATGGATGGTATCAGTCATTATGAATTGGACAATTACATGGTCTACTATGCCAGAAACAATAAACTGAAGAGGAACAGCTTAGCATTCATTGTCACAAAGAACATTTCAGGACCTTGAGATACAGTGCTGTCAGTGATAGGGTAATATCCCTATGACTACAATAAAGACCAGTTAATATATGACTATTATTCAAATTTATGCACCAACTACTAATGCCAAAGATGAAGAAATTAAAGATTTTTACCAACTTCAGCAGCCTGAAATTGATCAAACATACACTCAGGATTAATCAGTAATTACTAGTGATTAAAATGTGACAGGTGGAAACAAATTAGAATATATGGCCTTCATGAAAACTACACCAGAGATCACATGATAGAATTTGAAAAGACCAATGATTTATTCATTACAAATACCTTGTATCAACAACATAAATGGCAACTATACACGTGGACCTCACCAGAAGGACCACATAGGAATCAAAACAACTGTACCAAACACTAATGATGGAAGATCAGATGGGTTATAGGATGTCATCAGGGACATCACACATGAAGAAAGCAAAAGGTTATTCAAAACACAGGAAAGAAAGAAAATATCAAAACAGATGTCAGAAGAGACTCTAAAACTTACTCCTCCTTCAATGAGTAGCTAAAGCTAATGGAAGAAATGATAAAGTAAAAGAACTAAACAGACTATTTCAAATGGCAACCCAAGAAGACAAACTAAAGTATTGTAATGAAATGTGCAAAGACCTGGAGTTAGAAAACCAAAAAGTAAGAAGATATATGGCATTTCTCAAGCTGACAAAACAGGAAAAAAAAACAAACCTCAAACTTCGAGTTGCAATACTGAAGGATTCTATGTGCAAAATACAGAAAGATGCAGGAAGCAACAAAAGAAGATGGAAAGAATATATAGCATTACTGTACCACTGCAAAAACGACAAGGAGGTCACATCTTCCGACTTCCTCTAACCTTACAAGAGGAAGGCAAAATCACCATCAATAGCACAAGGCCTATTACTGCAAGGCCAGACATGCTGCCTCCCTCCAGCCCTTTCACCAACCGTTCCTCCCAAAGCACCCACCACCTCTCTCCTGGGTTTGATAATTCGCTGCAGCCACACAGAACTCACAGATTATGAGATTTATTAGGGAAGCACCAGGCTTCGAGTTCAAGAAAAATGCTCAGAAAAAAAAAAAAAAAAAAAGGTGGAGGTTTGCTGGTCCAATAGAGCCTGGTGTAACCACTGAGACTATGGCCCCTAGCTGCCCTTCAGGTTTAGAATTGAACCCACA
>NW_006921967.1:1341209-1348549 GCF_000298275.1 Orycteropus afer afer | reverse complement strand
CTCTTTCCCAGCAGCATGTGTCTCTTTCCGGAGCGCGTGTCTCTTTCAGCAGCACGTCTTCCTCAACCATCAGTCAGAGAGAGTTCTGCCTCTAGGAGGCCTCCTTTTGAGCTTGGCAGAGTGGTCAAACTAGCCAATCATAGCATCAGAACTCTAAGCACCTGAGAGAAAGTGGGCATGTCCCAGAACATTGTTTTGTGCCATTCCCAACAGAAATACTCCAAGTGGACAACTTCAGCAATCAGGAGCTCCTCAGTTGCTCACAGAAAATCCCACCTTGGAGTTTACAAAGACTTATGGGTAGAAAAGCCACACTAAGTAATTTACTACACCGCAACCATAAAGAATTGGTTAACATTCAGTCATTTCAGGAGATAGCATATGATCAAGAACTAATCATGCCTTGCGTGTTGCTGTGAGGTTGGAAGCTATCATCACCAGTATTTCAAATACCAGCAGGGTCATCTATGGTGGACAGATTTCAGAAGAGCTTCCACAATAAGACAGACTGGGAAGAAGGATGGGGCCATCCTTCTGAAAAAACTGGCCAGTAAAACCTTAAGAATAGCAGTGAAGCACTGTCTGACACGTTATTGGAAAACTTGATGAAGACCTGCGAAATACTGTCTAATATAGTGCCAGAAGATGAGCCCCTAACGTTGGAAGGCACTCATGATGCGACTGAGGAAGAGCTGCCTCTTCAAAGTAGAATTGACCTTAATGATATGGACAGAGTACAGCTTTTGGAACCTTCATTTGCTGATGGGGCACTACTCAAAATGGAAAGAAACAGCTGCAAATACACATTAATAATAAGAACACTTTGTACAAAGTATGAATCTAGGAAAACTGGAAAATGCAACGCAACGCACTGCCGTTGAGTCGGATCTGATTCATAGCAACCCCTCCTTGGGTTCCCGAGGCAGTATCATTATGGAATTAGTTTGCCCAACCTTCCTTCCAAAGAGTGGTTGGTGGGTTTGAACCAGCAGCCTTCTGGTTAGCAGTCAAATGCCTTAGGCATTACGCCAAAATGAAATGGAATACATAAGACTGATATCCTCCTAGGCATTAGTGAGAGGAAATGGATTGGCATTGGCCATTCTGAATCAGACAGTCATATGGTCTGCTATGGCAGGAATGACAAATTGAAGAGGAATGGTGTCACATTCACCATCAAAAAGAACGTATCAAGATGTATCCTGAAATACAATGCTGTCAGTGATAGGATAAATACCCATATGCCTACAAGGAAGATCAGTTAATACAACTATTATCCAAATTTCATACCAACCACTAAAGCAAAAAATGAAGAAATTGAAGATTTTTACCAACTTCTGCAGTCTGAAATTGATCAAATATGCAATCAAGATGTACTGATTATTGTTGATAATTGGATTGTGAAAGTTGGAAACTAAGAAAAAGCATCAGTAGTTGGAAAATATGGCCTTGGTGACAGAAATAACGCCGGAGATCACATGATAAAATTTTGCATGACCAACGACTTATTCATTGCAAATACCTTTTTTCAACAACATAAAGATCAACTATACACATGGACCTCACCAGATGGAATACACAGAAATCAAACTGACCACATCTCTGGAAAGAGGTGATGGAGAAGCTCAATATCATCAGTCAAAACAAGGCCAGGAGCTAAATATGGAACAGACCATCAATTACTCAAATGCAAGTTCGAGCTGAAGCTGAAGAAAATTTAAACAAGTCCACAAGTGTCAAAATATGACCTTAAGTATATCCCACCTGAATTTAGAAACAACCTGAAGAACAGATTTGATGCAATGAACATCAATGAGAGATAACCAGACGAGTTGTGGGATGACATCAAGAACATCACACATGAAGAAAGCAAAAGGTCATTAAAAAGATAGGAAGGGAAAAAAAAAAAATGGATGTCATAACAGACTCTTAAACTTGCTCTTGAAAAATAGCTAAAGCAAAAGGAAGAAATCCTGAAATAAAAGAGCTAAATGGAAGATTTCAATGGGTGGCTTGAGAAGACGAAGTAAAGAATTACAATGTAGTGTACAAAGACCTGGAATCAGAAAACCAAAAGGCAAGAACACACTCAGCATTTCTAAAGCTGAAAGAACTGAAGAAAAAACTCAAGCTTTGAATTGCCTGAAGGATTCTATGGGCAAAATATTAAACAATGCAGAAAGGATCAAAAGAAGACGAAAGGAATACACAGAATGACTATACCAGAAACAACTGGTTGATGTTAAATCTTTTCAGGAGGTAGTATATGATCAAGAGCCAATGGTACTAAAGGAGGAAATCCAAGCTGCACTGAAGGAATTGATGAAAAACAAGGCTCCAGGAATTGACAGAATACCTATTGAGATATGTCAACAAATGGATGCAGCACCAGAGGTGCTTACTTGTCTATACTAGGAAATGTGGAAGACAACTACCTAGCCAATTGACTAGAAGAGATCCATATTTGTGCCCATTCCAAAGAAAGGTAATCCAAGAGAATATTGAAATTTTTTTTAATATACCATTATCCAAAAAAAACACTCACTGCCGTCAAGTCAGATCTGACTCACAGTGACCCCTCCTTGGGTTTCTGAGACAGTATCTTTACGGAAGCAGATTGCCCAATCATCCTTCCAAGGAGGGGCTGGGGGGTTTGAACTAGTAGCCTTCTGGTTAGCAGTCAAATGCCTTAGGCACTACACCACCAGAGCTCACACACCAAGTAAAATCTTGCTGAATATAATTCAAAAAATGGTTGCAGGAATAGTTGACAGGGAACTTCCAGAAATGCAAGATGGACTCAGAAGAGGATGTGGGATGGGGGATATCATTGCTGATATCACACGGATCTTAACTGAAAGCAAAGAATACCAGAAAGATGCTTACCCGTGTTTTATTGACTATGCAAAAGCATTCAACCGTGTGGGTCATAACAAATTATGGATAACCTTGCAATGAATGGGAATCCTAAAACTCTTAAATGTGCTCATGAGCAACCTGTATATAGTTTAAGACACTGTCATTCAAAGAGAACAAGGGAATACTGCATGGTTTAAAATCAGGAAGGGTGTGCATCAGGGTTGTATTCTTTCACCATACTTATTCAATCTACATGCTGAGCAAATAATCATGGACTGTATGAAAAAGATGCAACATCAGGATTGGAAGAAAACTCCTTAACCACCTACAACAGACAAATGACACAACCTTGCTTGCTGAAAGTAAAGAGGACTTAAAATAGTTATTGATAAAGAACAAAGAAAACAGTCTTCAGTATGGATTATACCTCAACATAAAGGAAACAAAAATCCTCACAAATGGACCAGTATGGAACATCATAATAAATGGAGACAATGTCAAAGGTTTCATTTTGTTTGGATCCACAATCAACACTCATGGAAGCAGCAGTCAAAAAATCAGACACCATATTGCACTAGGCAAATGTGCTGCAAAAGACCTCTTTAAAGTATTACGGAGCAAAGACGTCACCTAAAGACTGGTACACCTAACCCAGACCATGGTATTTTCAATTGCCTCATATGGATGTCAGAGCTGGACAATAATAAGGAAGACCAGAGAAGAACTGATGCCTTTAAACTGTAGTGTTTGCAAAGAATACTGAAAATACCATGGGCTGTCAAAAGAATAAACAAATCTGTCCTGGGAAAGATGCAGCCAGAATGCATCTTGGAAGCAAGAATGGCCAGACTTCATCTTACCTACTTTGACATTTTTCAAAATGATGTTCATGTCGTCAGAAGCAACCAATCCTTGGAGAAGGATATCACCCTGGGTAAAGTGGAGGGTCAGAGGAAAAAGGGAAGACTCTCAATGAGATGGACTGACACAGTGGTTGCAATGATGGACTCAAGAATAGCAAGGATTGTGAGGATGGCACAGGACTGGGCAGTGTTTCAATCTGTTTTACATGAAGTCACTAGGAGTCAGAACTGACCTGACAGCACCTAACAACAAACAACAAAAATCAGCTACCAGAAGAATGAACAAATCTGTCTGGGAAGAAGTACAGCCAGCCAGAATGTTCCTTAGAAGTGAGAATGACGAGACTTTATCTCACATACTCTGGATATGTTATCAGGAGGGACGAGTGCCTGGAGAAGGACATTACGCTTTGTAAAGTAGAGAGTCAGTGAAAAAGTAGAAGTCCCTCAATGAGATAGACTGACACACTTCCCGCAACAATGGACTCAAACAGCAACAATTATGAAGATGCCACAGAACCAGGCAGTATTTTCCTACTAAGAGTCAAAATCAACAGCACCTAACAACAAGTACAGATAACCGTATCTTGGGTTAAAATATACAATCATTGCAAGCGGTCATCTAAGATGTAATAATTGGTTTCTTCTCATTGGGAGCAAAGAAGAATGAGGAAAACCAAAGACACATGGGAATTATTAGTCCAAGGGATTAATGGACCATGCACAAAACCTCAACCTACATGACCCTGAGACCAGAACTAGAGAGTGCCTGGCTACCACTGTCAACCATTCGCAAAGGGATCAAAATAGGAGATTCTGGATAGAATGGGAAAAAAATGTGGAACAAAACTCAAAATTATAAAAAAGACCGGACTTACTTGTGTGACACAGACTGATGACACCCCTAGACTACAGCCCCTAGTCACCCTGCAGACCTGGGATTGAATCCACTCTTGTGGCTTCCAGTCAAACCATAGGCATATCAGGTGAACATTTACATGAGGTAGGTACATGCCTCAGAACAATCAACCAAGGGAGATCAGAAGGGCAGTATTTGAACAGGGAGATAGCTCAGAGAGCAGGAACACATAGGAAAGAAGGACACAGGGAAAAGGTCACCACAGGGAGGAAACAGGAAGAGAGCTGTCACATTATGGGGATTGCAACCAATGTCATCAAACAAAATGTATATGAACTGCTGTATGGAAAATGAATTTGCTTTATAAACTTTCAGCCAAATCACAATTTAAACACACACAGAACACACACACACACATACAACCATTCATGTCTTTTCATTTTTTACTCCTTAATCAACTTCTTGAAGACATCTACAAACTTTAGAAGTCAGTAAAAGAATCCTTTGTAAAATTATTATGTAAAGTATGTTGTTGTTGTTGTTAAGTGCCGTTGAGTCGTTTCCGACTCATAGTGACCCCATGCACAGCAGAACAAAACACTGCCCGATCCCGCACCAGCTCTTATGTAAAGTATGGAATACATCTATAAAGAAAATTGTTTCTTGTATGGGTTTTATAGGTTTATATATTTTATATTTTGGAGGGAAGGGCCATCTATACTCTCCTTGTCAATATAACTAAAATTCTTCAATCTTGTTATCCATCAAGATTCAACTAAATTATCGATTTGACATCAAAAATCAGGAATGGTAAATCCATTAACAGATATCTAATGTTCAATTACACAAGTTAAGAATCATTGGAAAATGTCTCTAAAACAAAAGTATAAATGGGGTAATGTAAAAGATCAATTACTACAGACTGTTGTTGTTGTTGTTGGATGTTGTCAAGTGGCTTTCAACTCAGAGACTCTATATACAACAGAAAGCAACATAGCCCGGTCCTCTACTAACCTCACAAATGGTGGTATGCTTGAGCTCACTGTCACAGCCATTATGTCAATCCATCTTGTTGAGAGTCTTCCTCTTTTTCACTGACCCTCTACTTTACTAAGCATAATATCCTTCTCCAGGGACTAGTCCCCTCTGACAACATGACCAAAGTAGGAGAGATGAAATCTGGCCATTTCCACTTCTAAGGAGCATTCTGGCTGTACTTCCTCCAAGACAGATTTGTTCCTTCCGGCAATCCATGGTACATTCAATATTTTTCACCAACAGCACAATTCAAATGCATCATTTCTTCTGCAGTCTTCCTTATTCGTTGTCTAGTTCTCACAATCATATGAGACTATTGAAAATACCATTGTTGGTCCGGAAGGAAGGTTGGGGTGGGCAATCTACTTCTGTATGATACTGCCTCAGAAACCCAAGGAGGGGTCACTATGAGTTGCATCCGACTCAATAGCACATAACCACAACAACATGTTTGGTCAGGTGCCCTTAGTCTTCAGTGACATCTTTGTTCTTAAACACTTTAAAGAGGTATTTTGCAGCAAATTTGCCCAATGCAATACATCATTTAATTTCTTGACTGCTGCTTTCATAGGTGTTAACTTTGGATAAAAGTAAAATGAAACCCTTGGCAACTTCAATCTTTTTCTTCATTTATCATGATGCGGCTTACTGGTCCAGTTGTGAGGATTTTTTTTTTTTTTTATGTTGAGGTGTAATCAATACTGAAGGCTATACTCTTGGATCTTCATCAGTAATATGAAATACTAAATACAGGATTGTTGTTGTTGTTGTTATGTGCCGTCGAGTCGGCCCCGACTCATAGCGACCCCTCCTTGGGTTTCCGAGGCAGTATCACTACGGAAGTAGGATTGCCCAACCTTCCTTCCGAGGAGTGGCTGGTGGATTTGAACCGCCAGCCGTCTGGTTAGCAGGCAAGTGTCTTAGCCACTATGCTACCAGAGCTCCCAAATACAGGATAATGAATACTTAAGTCTATACTAATAAGCAATAAGAAAAAAACTATGTCCATTTTTCAAATAGGTATCTCTCTATGGAATTTCTTTAATTATCTTAATTTTTGTGGCATCTCTTCATGGCTAACGAATTCATATATTTATGGCAGTAATTTGCTTGTAACCTTTGCTCATTGCTAGATTCACTATCCTTTTGAAGGTCTAAGAATGTATTATTCTTACATCTGAGGGGAAAACTCTCTCATACAGTGAAGGATAAATTACTGTATTTAATTTCAGATCCAAATAGACCACATAATTTGTACCTCGTTATTCTAAATCTACAAGTAAAAATTGTATTTATACATTTTGGGACTTTTTTCAACAGATAAGGCCTTAAAATGTTGAAATTATAAAGTGTTTTGGAAGCCAAAATACGACTTCTGCAATCAATTCATTTTAAAAATGCAAGAAATGTCCATCACTTTAACTGTTTGAGTGGACTTTGTGAATTATCTGTTATTTAAGAAAAGAACTATATACTATATATAACTGTTGTTGTTGTTGTTGTTGTTATGTGCCGTCGAGTCGGCCCCGACTCATAGCGACCCCTCCTTGGGTTTCCGAGGCAGTATCGCTATGGAAGTTGATTGCCCCACCTTCCTTCCGAGGAGTGGCTGGTGGGTTTGAACCGCCAGCCGTCTGGTTAGCAGGTAAGTGTCTTAGCCACTATGCTACCAGAGCTCCCTGTTCTTGTATACACTCTCCATTTCAAAGACACACATAATC
>NW_006921967.1:1314231-1341109 GCF_000298275.1 Orycteropus afer afer | reverse complement strand
TGGGTTTCCGAGGCAGTATCGCTACGGAAGTAGGATTGCCCAACCTTCCTTCCGAGGAGTGGCTGGTGGGTTTGAACCGCCAGCCGTCTGGTTAGCAGGTAAGTGTCTTAGCCACTATGCTACCAGAGCTCCCATGTATAACTATATACATTTAAAATATAGAAACTATATAGTTTCTAATTCATATCAGTATAAATGAAATGTTTTTATTTAAACATGTAAAAGGCTATAATGTCTCACCTGAAGATAGTTATACAACACTCAAGAATGAATTGAGGAAGATGACAATAAAAATATTGCTGCCCTGTCTGGAAGATCATTTCAGACTTCTTACTCCTGTGAGAATGGGGCTAAGAGCCTCTTATTTTCCATTTCCAATTATTCTGATACCATTAATAATGCAGAAAGGGTAAGAAATTAATAGTAAACTTAGAGGAGAAGATAGGCAAGTCAAGAATCTAGAATCTAACAATGTACGTACAAGTGTATTTAACATATTTTTGCAATGTTTTAATATACATTGAGCTTCCTAGAAATACAATACTACATAACATAAACTATAGTATGCTTTATCTGAAACTTGACTAAAAGATGTTCGTAATTTTGAACAACAACATTACAGAGCAGTGCTGCCCATGGTATCTGAGTCACCAATGTAACATGTTACTCTAATTTGCAGCTGCTACACTCGTGATTTGATACAACACTCATGATTATTCTACATATGGAATTTTAGCAAATGATTACTTCTTTTACTTCTTTCTCCCTGAGTTGCCACATACTGAAATATATAATTAAATATGAATTACTTCCTTTGTCTTATGTTATAACTAGGCCATTATATTAATAGACACATGTCATTACATGCCATCTATTTTGACTCATAGCAACCCCTGGTAACACATGAAAACTGCCCCATAGTTTTCTAGGCTGTAATCTCTATGGGAGTAGATAGCCAGGTCTGTCTGCTGCAGAACCACTGAGGAGGTTTGTATGTTTTGATCAGCACTTAACCAGGACTTCCACATATACAAGTAGTCCCTGATTTATGATGGGTTCCATTCCTATGCCTACTTTGTCTTAAGTTGGTTCTGACATAAATCAAATACCTCATTATCTTTTTAGTTTTCATTATTATTGCCTTTTGTTATCAGTTTCTTTATAAATCCAATCTTTATTTGTCTTTGGGGGCTGGAAACATTACATCTAAGAATTAACATCAGCACACTGCAACACTGTACATTTATGTACTACTAGTAAGGTTTTTTAAAAAAGAGAGATGCTCAGAAGTGCAGTTCATTGTAACTCAAATACATTGTAAATTGGGGACTACCTGTATGTAACTGTTGTTAGCTGTGGTCAAGTAGGCCCCACACTCATGATAATGCCATGAAGAACAGAACAAAATGTTGCCTGATCCTGTTCTACCTCCATGATACATTGTTGACTGGACCACTGTTATCCGTAGAGTTTTTTTATTGAGAAGTGGATCACCATGCCTTTCTTCCTAGTCTCTCATTGTCTGGAAGCTCTGCAGAAACTTGTTTAGTATCATAGCAACACACAAGCTTCCACTGATAGACAGGGTTGTACATAAGGTACATTGGCTTGGAATCAAACCCGGGTCTCCCTAATGGAAGGCCAAGAATTCTATCACTTAACTAGAACTGTCCCCACCTGTAAGTTATATTGTCCCTAAATTTCATTTCATTACAGCAAACAGCGTATTGCAAAGTAATCGTTATAAACAGGAAACACCAAGTCTGACAAAGTAGAGAATTACTAGCAGAGCAGTAAAAGAAAATTCCCACCCAGACCAGAAACTTGACATTTTAAAGGAGGAATGAAAACAATAGAGATAAAGCACACAGAAAGATACAAAGTACCTTGAGAGACAGTTCTGTAATGGAAGCCAAAGGACAACAAGAAGGCGTTGCCAATGTCCTCAAATAATTCAGAAGAGGCTGAAAACAAGCCAGTGGATGTGGAAATGGGATCTGTTTCAGTATGGTGTTGAGGCTGAGGCTGGAATTATACTTCAGTGAATAAAAGAGTGAGCAGAGGGGGAAAAAAAAAAAGCTAATACAGCCTCTCTTTTAAGAGTAAAGGGAAATTTACAGTAAAGGGAAGAGAAATAAGGCAACAGAATAAGAGGGACGGCAAGGTCAAAAGAAGGGTTGTTTTTGTTTTTTGGTTTGTTTCTGGTTTTTATTGTTCAGGCTAGACCACTGTTGAGAGATTAATTCAAACATTTTAGATAACAAATCTTGACTTCATTGTATATGCTTAATTGTAAGTTTTAAGAAATACTGTGTCCTCAAGCAAATATTTATGGATGATGAAATGATATGACATCTGGGGTGTGATCCAAAATAATCTATGGTAAAGAAGAATAATGATAAAGAAAAGGGTAAAACAAGATAGTTCTGTGTTGATACCTATTGAATACAGGTAAAGGGTACACAGGGGTTCATATGCTTTTCTCTCCTTTCCTGATATGTTTAAAACTTGACACAATAAAGCACTTTTAAAATAAAATATTCTCTTAAAACATACTCAGTATTTTTAGATAATCCTATGTGCTCTCTTATATCAAATTGATGATACTGATTTTTACCAGAGTATTTAAAAAAAAAAAAAATGGGATGTTAATAATATTGAGTTTTTGTAGCAATGATCATTCATTAATTGTTAAATTATATCAACTGCTCATCTAGTCTTCCAACTGATCCAGCAAACAATTTTATGTCCTCTGGGCGAAAAAAAGAGAGAGAAAAAAATATAGAAGAAAGCTGATACTAGAGTTCTAGATCACAAAGTTCAAATTGTATATATTTGACAGTATCCACATTACAGCACAAAAAGAAATACTTATTTTCTAATCATAGCTTTATATAAATTGTGACTAAAATCATCTCAGAGTTTTTTAATTGCACGATATGGACAGGAAAAAAATGAACGCTGAACTAAGAGTCATATGAATTATCTTTCAGTGTTGCCACTGATTTCACTGTGTGTCCCTTCATCAAGTTTCTTAACCTGTCTATGGTAGTTAAGTTGTACGTCAAGCTGGCCGGGCCTGTTTTTGAGTGGCTGGAGAGGTGGATGTAGTATTCCCCATGATGAGACTGGTAATCAACTCCATGGTGGCGTCTACTGGAGCAGCTGAGTAGCTGCCTTAGGGATGTGGTCTGCTTCCAGCATATAAGAATTCAGCTTTAAGAAAGGTGTCAGAGTTTTAGGCACATATGGATCCTGCATTTGGCCAAGGCTTCATCTCAGTTGCCTGCCATCTTGTCTGTCAATCCTGGGACTGTTAGTGGGCTTGAATTAGTGGCCTCCCATGTTACTTGATAATTTTAGGACTATGCCATTTTACTTGTCAACCTTGGGTTTGTCAGCCTCAGCAGCCAGCAGCTGTCTGGAGTAAGAGAAGCCTCCAGCTTCAGTGGGCCAGGAGCAAGAGGCAGAGCTAAAGCCTAAACTCAATGGGCTTTCACCCAGCCCCTGGGGCTGGCACTTTGAACTCAGACTGCTAGCCTCCTAAACTATAAAAGAATATATCCCTATTTATTCAAACCATCCACTTGTGGTATTTTTCTGTTAGAACAGCACAAGAGGGCCAAAACACTCTCCAAGCCTCAATTTCTTCAACTACTTAGTAAGGAATTTCAATCAAATTAACTCCAGGACAACATTCAATTCTAATTTTCCAGGTTTCTACATATCTCGTCTACATGAGACCCAAACACATTAACACCACCAATGAACAATTATCTAGAACAGCAGTTCTTCAAGAGAGGCTGGTGGACCCTCTAGAGCTCCCTGAGACTCTTTCAGAGTCAACAAGGTCAAAATTATTTTCATACTAACTAAAATGTGTCTTTCCCACTGTTCTTACATTTTCACTGATGGTACAAAAGAAATGATGAGTAGAAGTTCTATTACTTTAGCTGGAATCAAGGCTGTGGCACTAAACTATACCAGTAGTCACTGTACTCTTCACCATCATGCACCCACAGTAAAAAAAGTATACTATTTTCACTTAGGAGTCCCCAAATGGTGCAAATGGATAACACATTTGGCTGCTAACTATAAAGGGCTAGCAGTCTGAGTCCACTTAGAGGTGCCTTGGAAGAAAGATCTGGTGATCTAATTCCGAAAAATCAGCCATTTCAAATATCACATTTGGAGCATACTTCTACTCTGATACACAAGAGGTTGCTGTGAGTTGGAACCAACTCAACAGCAACTGATCAGTTTCACTTGATGAAGTGGTAAAAATTATTCATTTTAATACATCTCGATCCTCAAGTACAGATCTTTTTAATATTTTGTATGAATAAATAGTGAGCATAAAGCTTAAAGCAATTGTGTTGCATAACAAAGTATGATAGTTGCCTCAAGGGAAAGAAATCCACAGCCATCGAGTCAATTCTGACTCACAGTAACCATATAGGACAGAGCAGAACTGCACCATAGGGTTTCCAAGCCTGTAAATCTTTATGGAAGCAGACTGCCCCACCTCTCTCCTGTGGAGTAGCTGGTGGGTGAGAACCACCAACCTTTTGGTTAGCAGCAGAATGTGAACTTCATGAACTGCATTTTTTTCATGTTGTTGTTGTCAGGTGCCGCCAAGTTGGTTCCAACTCATAGCGACCCTACATACAACAGAATGAAACATCGCCCAGTCCTGGGCCATACTGAGTGGATGTCATGCTCGAGCCCACCATCACAGTCAATGTACCAATTCATCTCATTGAGAGTCTTCCACTTTTTCATTGACCCTCTACTTTACCAAGCATGTTATCCTTTCTCCAGGGACTGGTCCCTTCTGACAACATGACCAAAGTATCAGATGAAGTCCAGACAGTCTCCCTTTTTTTTTATTTCCCCACAGAACACTGTTTTTACTTGAAAGAACCACTGATAAGCAATGCCAACTATTTGGAAAGGGATCAAAATTATAGATCCTGAATAGAATGGGAGAAAAATGTGGAACAAAATTCAAAAACATAAAAAAGACCAGAATTACTGGTTGGGTAGAGACTGACGAAACCCTGAGAATATGGCCCCTAGTCACCCTTTGGGCCTGGAATTGAACTCAGTCCTGTGGCTTAACTCTCAGCCAAATAATAGGCTACAAACTGAACAACTACACCAAGTTTGAAATGCACTCCTCAGAACAGAAATCAGAAGGTCACCATTTGTGCAAGAAGAAAGCTATGGAGGCAGGAATGCATGGGAAAGAAGGACACAGAAGAAGAATAACAACTAGGAGAAAGAAGAAAGAGATCTGTTACATTGTAGGGATTGCTATCTATGTTGCAAAACAAAATGTGCAGGTACTATTGAATGGAAAACAAATCTGCTCTGTAAAATTTCACCCAAATCATCATAAAAAGTTTTAAAAGAAGAATGCCTGATAAGCCATGGTCATTCAAACCTTGGTATTTTGCAGACTTTTTTTTTTTGGAGTGAACTCTTGTCATCTCAAACAAAGCAAAACTGACAGTATGTGCTGGGAATGATAAAATTTGAGCTTTCAAGTGAAGCAGATAATTTGGGAAAACTTGTACCGGCCACAATGAGCAGAACAGTTTACGTTACTTAAAGACACTTCTGATAAGGTCAGAATGTTATTTCATATTACATAAATTTGCAAAGTCTGCATAACTAAATAAATTAGTATGTTCCAAATGACCAATATATCACAGTATAATATCATACGTGGTAAAAAGATCTCTCAAAGTACCAAACAGACCAACAGATTGTAATATAAACAGTACAAAATGCTCATTGATATGTTTTCAAAATCCACTCAGAACTAAACTTTAAGATAAATTACCACCTGTTGGGTTTGGGTGTATTATCAAAGAAGAATATACACAATTATCTTAAAAACGCTAAAATAAATACTTCTCCCTTTTCCAATTAGTGAAGACAGATTTTCTTCATATACTGTACTTCGATCAAAACAACACATTGCAATAAATTGAACACGTAAGTGGATGAGAATCCAGCTGTCTTCTATTAAGGCAGACATTAGAGATTTCTAAAAATGCAAAATAGTGCCACTCTTTTCATTTTTTTTTTTGTTTTGCAAAAATAGTTACTTTTTAAGAAAAACATCTACCATTTCTGTTAACATGTATTTATTATTATTTTTAAATGAATTAAATAATTTTTACATTTCTAATATAGGTGTAACTCATGTAAACAAATCTATATGGTGTCCTCAATGTTTTAAGAGTGAAGGACTACTGACACTCCTCTACAAAACCTCGCAGAGCTTTTACTAGGCAGTTCACACTCTCTAGTCATTCACTATAGTGAGAGCAGGAGCAAATAAAGGAAGAGACGCTACAGACACATCACATACTATGATGAGTATTATAATACAAGTTTAATTCCAAATAGTACATTTAGGAAGGCTACTTTGGAAGATTTAACTCAAGGAAGTCCTGAAGGATGGGTCAGACTGGCTAGAGAATAGGGTATGCACAATGGGTCTGTGTGAACAAGATATTCCAAGGAGGTAGGAGAATGGGCGTGTGAAAACATACACAGACAAGCCAGGGGCCTGCTTGGGGAATTTATCAATGACATGAAAGAATAGCAAGACAACAGAGGTATGATGGGTGCTGAAGTAGAAATGTGGGCGAAGTGATCAGGTCACAGAGGGTTCTAAATCCCACAATGAAAGCTTGGAATTGAAAATGATTAGTGAAGGGCAATTAGGATACTGTACTGAACAAAAAACTATTACAATCAGATTTCTATTTTGAAATATAACCCTAACGGCAATGTACAGAGCAGAATGTACACTGAGGGAAAGGACCGAATGCAGGCAGGTCTGTCTGGAAGTATGAAGTCTGTACTCGGTCAGACTTCATTAGGGGTAGAAAGTGAAGAACAACTCACAAACAGAACAGGGTTTGAAAACTGACAGAATCTGCCACATGAAGAAGAAAGAGAGGCATGAGGAGTCTCAGCATGAACAAATAGGGTAACGTTGTTGTTGTTATGTGCCGTCAAGTCGGCCCCGACTCATAGCGACCCCTCCTTGGGTTTCCAAGGCAGTATCACTGCAGAAGTAGGATTGCCCAACCTTGCTTCCGAGGAGTAGCTGGTGGGTTTGAACCACCAGCCTTCTGGTTAGCAGTCAAGTGCCTTAGGCACTATGCTACAGAGCTCCCAAATAGGGTAATAGTGGTGCCATTTCCTGAAATAAAGGAAATGATGCAAGTTTCTGGAAGGAGATGGATTTGATAAGATATGTGAATTTTTAAGATGTCTGTAGAAATGCTGGTCAGGAAGATATTTTGGGAAAATCTGCATAGAGATGAGAATTGAAATCATGGCATTGATATAATTACCTAAAGTAAGAATGGAGTTAGGAGAGCCAAGTGTCAAGGATAGGACTTTATGAGAAACATGAATAGTAAAGACGGGGGGCAAAGGAAAACAGACATCAAAAAGCAAAACCACAAAAACCAAACTCACTGCTGTTGAGTCAGATCCGACTCATAGCAACCCCTCCTTGGGTTTCTGGGGCAGTATCACTACGGAAGTAGACCACTCAATCTTCCTTCCGAGGAGTGACAGGTGGGTTTGAACCACCAGCCTTCTGGTTAGTAGTCAAGCGCCTTAGGCACTATGCTACTAGAGCTCCTAAAAGGAAAAAGTAAAAAATTTGAGCCAGTACATGACTGCAGAAGGTTAGGAAGGAAAGAGTTCAAAGAAAGGAGGATTAGCTGGTCAGTAGCTAAAGAAGCTGGAAAGAACAATGATTTAAACAAGGCAGTGGATCCATTAATTAGAAGATTACAGAGTACTTTCTGTTGAGTGTTTAGGGACAGAACAGGGATTATAAGGAATCTGGGTTCATGGCCTCATTAACATGGTATTAGGAACCTAAAATAATTTACCACAGGCTACATAATTTCCAAAGAACTTTTTTTTTTGCTTTTGCTTTTCAACTTCAACAATTTTTTTTTAAAATTCTAAAATTTATCTGTTATGTTCAGAAAATTTATTTCAAAAATGTAAAACACTGATATTTAGCATTTAAACAGCAGAACACAAGCACTTATCTAATTAATATTATGGAAAAAAATACTACAATGATATATATTGAATCTCAATCTATTAAAAGAATATTGTTCTTAGACCCACAACCACATATAAGTTTGGGAGACAGTATTTCTACATACATATCTATGTGTTAAAGAATATCCATATATACCCAGTAAGATGGAGGAATAGCGAGACAAGCAACACAGACCCTCTTCAACAAAGAAAAGAAAAACCAATTGACAGAGATACAGAAGATGATCCTGGAGTCCTGAGCTTTGAAAGGAACTATACAGAAGTGGATTAGGCACCAAATAGTGGAAAAACCTGAATGAAAACAGAGAGTACAAAGATGGTCGGAGCTGCGGACTGTCAGCTACTCCAACGGGACCAACAGCCTGAATAGTTTCAAGTGGTGTTGGGACCTGAGAATTGACCTAAAACAGATCAGCCCTGGTCACCAAGGGCTGCAAGGACAATTGCGCTGGTGGACTATGACTAGGAAGGGAAACAGCAAGGTGGGAGACAACCTGAGCTGTTGACTTTCCACTATCCGGAGGACACAGCCATTTTGATTGTTTACACACAGCAGCCATTTTGGATATTTAAAGTGACCTAGGGTGCACCCATTTTGAATGTTTACAAGCGGTGACCATTTTGGATATTGAAAGTGACTGAGGGCACAGCAATTTTGAATCTTTACAAGCGGCAACCATTTTGAATTTTAAAGTGATAGCATTCTCATTCAAATTACAGGGACCTAGGAACAGGCTCTGTTTGCCAAGGGCAGCAGGAACATACGAGAGGCTGACAACACGAAAGGAGACAGCTGGTGAGTGTATAAATGCTGCTCACCAGCAAACAAAGGAGCACAGCACAGTACCCTGCTTGTGCAGATAACATACAAAGAAAATGAACATTGTAGGCAAGTCATTCCAATATACAATCACCAATTAAATATAAACACAAAAACGTCACAATGCCTCAGAGACAACAGAGCATCACAGTCCACACAAAGAAGCAAGATAAAGCAGGAGAAACAACAGACCAGGAGACGGACACAAAACACAACCCTGAGGAAGACGCAACATTGGAACTCCCTGATAAGGAATTCAAAAGAATTATATTTAGCTATCTTTAACCAATTGAGAGACAGATCAAGGAAAACACAGAGAATACCATAGAACAATTTTGAAAGACAAGACCAAAATGACAAAATAAATAACAAATTAGAAATGATACAAAATCTACACACAGAAATCCAGAAGATTAATACCAAATTTTCAAAAATAGATAAGACATTGAATGGGCAAAGGAGCAGAACTGAATCAATGGAAGACAGATTTAGGGAGACTGAAGGCAAATACCTGAACACTTCTTTGGAAAGGGATAAATCAGAAAAAAGATCAAAACAAAATGAAGAAAGCCTAAGGTTCATGTGGGATATCATCAAAAGGAACAACTTATGTGTAATTGGAATTCCAGAACAGGAAGACACAAATAAAACCAGAGAGAAAATTGTTGAAGATTTGTTGGAAAAGAATTTTCCTGGTATGATGAAAGATGAAAACATATCCATTCAGGAAGTCCAATGAACCCCAAACAGGATGGACCCCAAAAGACAATCACCCAGACATATCATCATCAACCAAAGACAAGAAAGAATCATGAGAGCAGCACGGGAAAAACAAAAAGTTACCTACAAGGGACAACCAGTAAGACTAAGCTCGGATTTCCTGGCAGAAACCATGAAGGCGAGAAGACAATAGGATGGTATATATAAAACACTGAAGGAGAAAAATTTCCAACCAAGAATTATGTACCCAGCAAAACTGTCCCTCAAATATGATGGTGAAATTAGGACATTTCCAGATAAGCAGAAATTAAGGGAATTTGTTAAAACCAGACCAACCTTACAAGAGATGCTAAAGGGAGGTCTTTGGACAGAGAAGCAACAACAGCAAACAACAACTGACCATTAACACACATGATGACATAACCCAGAAACCAACCCAGCTATGAAAGTATCCAAAGTAAATAAACCTACAAGATTGTAAACAGGGAACCAGAGACACCAACTGACAAATGAGGACAACTACAAACCAAAAAGAGGGAAAAAACTGTGTCACTACAGAACTTCTAGATGGTAGGAAAGTCAAGACAACTACAAGATAGAACGGACTGTTCTAAACTTGGGAAGAAAACTATAAATCACAGGGTAACCTCAAAGAAAAATGATAAACCTTCACATCAAAATAAAGAGGACCAGCATAAATATTCAGCTAATACTAAAACAATAGCAATGAAGAAAGTGATAACATGATTCATAAACAAAACAAGCTCAGCATAGAAAATTATATGGAACAAAGAAATCGACACCATGAAAAAGCACATAACAAAAATGACAGCAACAAATTCATATTTGCCTATAATTACATATCTGGCAGGGGACTTATCGCTAAGATTTATAGCGGAAGAGTGGATGACCAAACTATGGTACATACACATAATGGAATGCTCTGCAGTACTAAAGAAAAATGTACAGTCTGCAAAACACTGCATAATATGGATGAACTTGGAGGACATTATGCTGAGTGACATTAAGTCAATCACAGAAGGACAAATACAGTATTAGTTCATTGTCATGGAGAGTCAAGGAAAGGTTTATATATGGAAGGAAACTTCCTTTGTTGGTTGCCAGGAATGGGAGGGAAAAGGAGGGAACACTGCAAAAAAAAAAAAAGCATTGACCCATGTCACTTTAGGCTCATGCCACATCAAGCTCAATTGGCATAACATACCACACAAAACACAAAATCAGTGTTCTCCATCCTACTTTGATGAGTAGCAACAGGGGTCTTAAAACCTTGCAAGTGGCCATCTAACATGCAGTAATTGATCTCTCCCCATCTGAAGCAAAGAAGGAAGAAAACCAAAGACACTTGGAAACAATCAGTCCAAGAGACTAGGGGACCATGCAAACCTCAGCCTACATGACCCGGAGATCAGAAGAACTAGAAGGTGCCTGGCTACCACTGTCAACCACTCAGAAAAGAATCAAAATAGGAGATTCTGAATAGAGTGGGAGAAAAATGTGAAACAAAACTCAAAACCATAAAAGGACCAGGCTTACTGGTGAACGAGACTGGTGAAACCCCCAAGGTCATTGCCCCTAATCACCCTTTGGGCCTGGAATTGAACTCACTCCCATGGCTTCCAGCCAAACAATAGGCAGGGGTATACAGTGAATATTTACACCAGGTAGGTACACTCCTTAGAATAACCAACCATGGAAGATCAGAAGTGCAGTATTTGCACAGGAGAGAGCTCAGAGGGCAAGAATGCATAGGAAAGGAGGACACAGGGAAAAAGTAACTACAGGGAAGAAGTGGGAAGAGAGCTGTTACATTATGAGGCTTACAGTCAGTATCAGACAATAAAATGCGTATGAACTGTTGTATGGAAAATGAATTTGCTCTGTAAACGTTCACCCAAATCACAATTGGGGAAAAAAAAAAAAAAAAAAGAGTATTATTCTTACTATAGGTGCCCTGGTGTTATAGTGGTTAAGCATTGAGCTGTTAACCGAAAGGTCTCTGGTTCTAACTCAGCAGCCACCCTGTGGGAAAAAGATGTGGCAGTCTGCTTCTGTAATGATTACAGCCTTGGAACCTCTATGGAGCAGTTCTACTCTGTCCTGCAGGGTCACTATGTCTCAGAATTGACTCAACAATAGCAGGTTAGGTTTATTCTTACCACAGATAAAGATACATGTCTTAGTTATCTAGTGCTGCTATAACAGAAACACAAGTGGATGACTTTAACAAACAAATTTATTTTCTCACAGTTAGGAGGCTAGATGTCCAAATTCAGGGTACCACCTGTAGGAGAAAGCTTTCTCTATCTGCCAGCTCTAAGGAAAGGTTCTTGTCTCCTTTCAACATATGTGGCCCCAGTGTTCCCTGGGTATCTCCATGTGTCTTGACATCAATCTTCCCTTGGGTCTAGGAGGCTCCACTCCTGGCTCTTCTCTGTTCATAGTAGTAGTAAGTCCTTCTCTCTGCTTGCTTGTTTAATCTCTTTTATATTTTAAAAGAGATTGACTCAAAATACAAACTAATCCTGCAATCTACATCTTACCTCCTTAACATAACTGCCTCTAATCCTGCATCACTAATATGACAGCGGTTAGGATTTACAACACATAGGATAATTACATCTTTTGATAGTTGGGGTTGTGTGTCAACTTGGCTGGACCACAATTTTGAGTGGTTTAAGGAGTTGTGATATGGTTATTCCCATGATGAGATCGGATGTATATGCGCTGAGCAGCCAATCCATTGAAAGGGAGTTTCCCTAGGGGTGTGGCCTTCTTCCAATATATATATGGACATTCTGGAAAAATCAGAGAACCTTCTGTGGATTTGGATTCTGTTGTGCTGCCTACAACTGTCCATGAATAAACAATCCACCATTCGGCCTGATGATCTTGGATTCTTCATCTGCCAGAGTCGACAGCTGGTATACTGCCTGCCAACCCTGAACTCAACAGCCTCTGCAGCTGTGTGAGTCAGGAAAAGCCTCCAGTTTAACAGAACTTGGGTCTTGCCAGCTTCTGTAAGTGTGTGACCCATTTTCCTAAGATAAATTTCTCTCTCTCTCTCTAATATATATACACATATTTATAAAATAGTCTCACAATTGGTGAGAAGCAATTTGGGAAAGCCATCCTTACGATTTTGTCTCTCTAGAACCACTCTCAGTACCAAATGTGTTACTCTGGGTTCTCTAGAGAAGGAAAACCAGTAAAGCTTATATATACATTTTATAAATATATATAAAACATATATATTATATATAATATATATTTCATATATATATAAAATATATATATTAGCCAGGCCAAGGAGGTGAGGTTGCCACTCAAAGAAAGTAGGGGACTGGAGCCATCCAGTGAAAGAGATCTTTACAGATGCCACCCAATGAAGATGTGTAAAGGTGCCAGGTTGACAAGGGGTGGCACTATGGTAGTTAAAGTTTTATGTCAACTTGGCTGGGCCTGGTTGAGTGGCTGGGCAGCTGGATGTAGTTATTCCTCATGGTGAGATTGGTAATTAACTCTCTGGTGGAATCTACTGGAGCAGCTGAGTGGCTGCTTTAGGGATGTGGGCTGCTTCCAGTACACAAGAAGCAACTTTGTGGAAGGTTTCCAGCTTTCTGGCATCCTTGAACCCTGTGTATAGCCAAGTTGTTGTTCAGCAGCCTGCCATGCCCTGCCAATCTTGGGGCATCTTCTGGACCTGAATTAGTGGCCTGTCATGTTGTTTGGTAACACTGGGACTGTACTTATCAACCTTGGTTTAGTCAGCCTCAACAGCCAGCAGCTGTGTGAGTGAAGAAAAGCCTCCAGCTTCAGTGTACTGGAACCAGGAGGCAGCACTGAAGGCCAAGTTTGAGGGACTTTCACGCAGCTCCTAGAGTCTGGCACTCATACTTAAAGCCTCCAAACTATAAGAGAATAAACTCCTGTTTGTTAAAGCCATCCCATTCGTGGTATTTTCTGTTAGAGCAGCACCTAAAAAACTCACTGCTGTCGAGACGGATCCAACTCATAGCGACCCCTCCTTGGGTTTCGTAGGCAGCATCACTCTGAAGTAGATTGCCCCATCTTCCTTCTGAGGAGTGGCTGGTGTGTATGAACCACCAGCCTTCTGGTTAGCGATCAAATGCTTTAAGCACTACGCCACCAGAGCTCCTAGAGCACCACAGAGGTAACCAAAACATATCTGATCACAAAATGGAGGGTAATTACATAATACTAAGAATGATGGCCTAGCCAAGTCGACATATTTCGGGGGGGGACACACAATTCAATCCATAATGGTACATTTTAGTGAAAATCCAAAAAATGACATTTGTTTTTTTTAAAAAAAAACCTGTTACCCAATCCTTTTTATTGGCAATATCAAGCCTAATGTGAAATCAAATTTCATTCTGACATATTTATATCAAATGTGTATTATTTAACTTTACATTTGTTTATATAAAGTTAATGTGTGGGGGGAAAATCCCTATTTTAATTAGTATAATCTAGAAAATAATCATTTGTTTTACAAAAAGATGCTTCCCTTTACAAAAGAAATTAGTACGGAATTCCTTTAAATGAGGAGCTCTCCAAGACAGTAAAAAGTTATTCAATTTTTTATGTATTTTATTTACAAAAAAAATCTACAGGAATGTACGTGTTTAAAGCAAATATACCACGTATGTAATTAAAATAGGTAGTTTAAGGAGTTTTGAAAGACAGAACCATTGGACTAGGTGTGCCCCAGATATGTCACTGGCAGGAGAGTCCAAGATCTAGGTAGAGAGCCAGTCCGGCCCCAGGAGGAGAAAGGGAAGATATATAACAGAGGAGCTGTCTGTCATATACTTAAAAGCAGGCAGTAACTGCATGAAACACACAAAGTATGAATTCTGGAGGAATTTTCAAAACTCTACGTCCTGAAAAGTAAAAAAAACGTAATTTACAATTCTACAGAGGGCAAAGGCTCTGGAGCCAGACCAGCTAAAGACATCTCTCAGTTCTACCCGTCACTGTTGTGTCACCTCAGCAAGGTCCTTAGACCTTAGCACTCTCAGCTGTAAAACAGGACACGGATACCGACCTCTTGGTGTAATGGGAAGATTAAAATGAAAGTATTTTGTAAAACTCAAGTGTTTGGCATACAGTTGGCCTCATTAAATGACAGAACTGCAGTATTCTAGGGCCATTTTAGATCACAAAGGCAATCAATCGTTAAAATATACTGCCACTCTCCAACCCACCTGCCATAAACCCTTGACTGTCCAATCATGCTATCTGCATGTTCTGAAAATTCTAATCTATGTCTATGTCATCTGTCAAACAGCAGGATCAAAGTCCATGAGATTCTGGGCCAGTTTCCAGAAGGACACCTTTAATAAACATTAGGCCATCTTTTGACATACTAACATCCCCGTTCCTTTTGAGGAATGGCTGATGGGTTTGAACCACCAGCCTTCTGGTTAGCAGGCAAATCCCTGTTAGCAGCCATCAGGCTATCTCTTGTTTTTGCCAATCACTCACTAAAATCACTAGATTTAACAACTGGTTTATAAATGTCTAATTAATGCTGCTGCACTCAAAAAAACAAACTTATCAGTAAAATTTATCCCTATCTATAAAACATAAATTTCCAACTGACTGTGTTTTTCTGGTTTCTAAAACATCTCTAGTGATATCTGATCATATAGTCAAACTCATTTAATTTCCATATACCCCCACCTCCCAATACTTGGTTGAAAATCTTTCTCAAACTAATACATACCTTCTCAAACTAATACATACCTTCCCAAACAGCCATCTGAATACATGACAACAAGTTTTAACCTTTATACTCATCTATTTCTACATCATCTCAGTGACTGCTCACACAAGCAATGGTTTTATTTAAAACCTCAAGGACAAGAATAATAGATACACAAATCATCTGTTTTCCTAATGTGTAAGATCAACAAGATGAACAGGATATGCAGAGAAGCTAATATACTCTTCTTCAAAACATGTATGTATGCATATACTTTGTTCTTCCCCAAAGACCAAAAGAATAACAGAGGCGAATCATGCCCACAAACCACAACATAGCTGGTTCATCTAATTTTAGAAAAAAAATAACAAGGAACAAGAGAAAAGTTCTCTCTGGAATAACTCAATCCTTAAATCAGAGAAATATGAAGAACATAACATGGAAAAACCAACAGCCTCAGTTCTCTCCTGTGGGATACTTAGCCTATCAGGTGAAAGAAATATAAACAAGATGTTTTTAGAAGATTCCATAAAAGTTCAAAATCTCCTCTTTAAAAAAAAAAAAAAAAGTCCATTTACAGAGAAAATATCTAAATGTGTGATTTCCAAGCACAGCTGCTATTGAGGGAACATGTCTGTTCCCAAAAAAGATTCAATTATAATAATCTACACATTATTATACAGCTCTGGTGGTATGGTGCTTAAGGTATCTGACTGCTAACCAGAAGGCTGGCAGTTCAAACCCACCAGCCATTCAATGAAGGAAGACTAGACAATCTACTTCTATAAATATTTGCTGCCTTGGAAACCCAAAAGGGTTGCTATGAGTCAGAATCAACTTGATGGCAGTGAGTTTGGTTTTTAGTTATATATTAATACATGTAATTAATACATAAATTCTCACAGCCAGATTTTGTTATTTATTAGTATGTTCTGTCTTACATACAATATGGCTTTCTTTTCTGGAAATCGGGAACAAGACCCAACATAAATAAAGGAAACCAGCCTACTGCCATGGAGTCAACTTCAACTCATAGTGACCACGTTAAGGCAGAGTAGAGCTGATTCATTGGGTATCCAAGATCATAAATCTTTACTGAAGCAGACTGCCACATCTTTCTCCCACAGAGTGGCTGATGTGTTCGAATCACTGACCTTTTTGTTAGCAGCCAAGCGCTTAACCACTGCACCACAAGGGCTCTTTGGACCCAGCATACCAAACCAAAAATCAAACCCATGGCCTTAGCTGCTGCTTAATCTGAGTAATATCATGTGCTTCTCTTCCCTTGGGACCCTCAAAAGAAGAACAAAGACATAATCTGATTGTCTTTGGGGGAGTACTGCACAATCAAATACTAGGGTCCTTCAGACCATCTCTTCAGGGAGAGAAACCATTTTATGGTTCTCTCAGGAATCTAGTCAAAATCAAGAGCAGTGATTGCCAGATTTAGACAGAATTAAGATTAACTAAGTAAAATTAGCATCATCAAAATACTAACAGATTTTCACAGGAATTTAATGTGTCTTTAAAAGGGTTAGGGGAGGAAGAATAATTACAGTTAAAATTTGTGAAAGCCAGAACCTGTGGAAGGTGGACACCTATGAGAGAAGAAACACAAATATTTTTCACTAAACGGAGTGATAGAAAAGGGGTAAAACTGCACCTTGCCAAAGGCAGAAAACTTGCAGTCCCAGAGAGTTTCAGTTATCACAGGTTTCACTGTATTTCATAATAAGGTAGTCTTTATTCTATTAATTGTTACCACATTAGACTGTATATTCTGTTCTTTTTGCAATCCTGAATAGACCAAAAAAAATGGCTAGTGAGTTTGAACCGCCAACCTTCTGGTTAGCAGTCAAATGCCTTAGGCACTATGCCACCAAAGCTCCCTACTGAATAGAACTGAAAGTATAATTCCAGAGGGCAAAGAACTGGTTACCTTTTCTTGCCAACTTTTTTTTTTTTTAACTTAGTCATTAAATTATTTTTCGGTGAAAAGATATTTATTCCACTAGATCAAAAATACCTAACGAAGAAAATACCAGAAAACTTTCAAGCTATCACAATATACTAATATAAATGCCTTTATATATACATATAGGAGCTCTGGTGGCATAGTGCCTAAGGCATTTGACTGCTAACCAGAAGACTGGTGGTTCAAACCCACCAGCCACTCCTCAGAAGGAAGATGGGGCAATCTATTTCCATAGTGATACTGCTTCGGAAACCCAAGGAGGGGTCGCTATGAGTCGGGTCCGACTCTATGGCAGTGAGTTTGGTTTTGGTTTATAGATAAGAGAGATAGATAGAGATAGAGATATACAGATATATAGATATATCAGATCTAGATTATATTTCTCAATGGGTTATAAAAAACATTAAAAGTCCCTAAAATAAATTTTCAGTTAAATGAGAAAATGGGTAACTATGTCCTATCTGACCGCTAACCAGAAGGCTGGAGATTCAAACTCACCAGCCACTCCTCAGAAGGAAGACTGGGCAATCCACTTTCATAGAGATACCGCCTCAGAAACCCAAGGAGGGGTCGCTGTGAGTCAGATCCAACTCAACAGCAGTGAGTTTGGTTTTTTTTCCTTTTTTTAATAAGCTTATATATGCGCTCTGGTGGCCTGGTGCCTAAGGCATTTATTTGACTGAGTTTGGGGTTTTTTATTTGTTATAAGCATATAAGTCAAGTAGTGCCAGGTATTTTGCAGATGTATATCACAATGCTAAAACACACCAAGGAAATGCTACAAATTCCCAACTGTTCTAATTAATGTCCTAGGGTTTGTTATTCTTCATGTGCTGCATTCCACCCCCCCAACCCTTCTCTGTGCAGCTCCTACCCTGGGAGGATGAACCTGCAGAGATCACCACCAGAGTTCTCCAGCCAGCCGTTTACAGTTGGGTTCTAGCAACAAAGTCTGTGTCCAAAGACCTGAAGGAAAAGGGAGGAGAGGTCAAGGCATTTACCCTTCTCTCCCAGCATGCCTCAAAGCCACAGCTCCCAAGGGCCCCCCTCCACAATGTCAGCTCTCTGGGCTCTGGTAATCTCTGGAGAACCAAGGGCTTTCTCACTGTTGCTAGTCTCTGGGTGCTCTGCCACCCCTTGTTTTTCCCTAACCTCTGTAAATAGTCCCTTCTTTTGAACCATCAAGTATTAAATCTCTCCCCTGCGAGGATCCTGCCTGATTATCACTAACAATACCAAGTCTGGTTATTGAAAACCAAAATAGTTTAAACATGTCTCTGTAAGCATGTGTTTGTATATATTATTGTTATGAACATAATAGCTAGCTCACCTCCAAATGAAGCTGGTTAACAAGCTGAAACAGTTATTACAATTAATTTTAGGTCTGAAATATAACACTGCATTATCCCCTAATTATATATGCTATAAATCTCAAGTAAGCTTTAAAAGAAAAATCAGTGAAGAGATTGTGATATCTGCTATTTCACTTCCTTCTACCATATGCCTGGTTAAACCAAACAATTTTTATTGTTATCTTTGAACCTCTCCCTAAGCACAAGAGGAAGTAAAGGTTTGAACTAGAAGTTCTCAAGTTTTGTTGTGCATGTGAAACAACTGGGAAGCTTGTTAAAATGCTAATGTCCTGGTCCTAACTGCTCCACCATGGCATGTGTGTTATTACTAGTTCCTTGAATAATTCTGATGCACATACAAATTTAAGAACTACGTAAAATTGGCCAATCTCAAGACTCTATCCAAATCTCTGACCTAAACCCAAAGCAAAACCAAACCCACTGCCGTCGAGTCGATTCCAACTCACAGTGACCCCCCCCCCCTTTGGGTTTCCAAGGCAGGAATTCTTTATCGAAGTAGATTGCCCAGTCTTGCTTCCATGGAGTGGCTGGTGGGTTTGAACCACCAACCTTCTGGTTAACAGTCAGATACCTTAGGCACTGTGATACCAGAGCTCCTTAATCTCTAACATGGCCAAAAAAATCCAACATGGAAACAATAATAATGATGTACACTATGTGCCAGGCAGTGTGATCTATGTTTTACATGTATTATCATTTAATTCAATCCTCACACAAACCATACCAGGTAGGTTACATTACTGCTTCCATTTTACAGAGAGAAAAGCAGCACAGAGAAACGAAGCAATTCAACCAAGATAATGAGTGGCAAAGCCATGACCACCAAGGTCTGCCTATTCTCTTACCAAGAGTAGGACAGCTAACACTCATTCAAAAATGCAACTCAGGAGGCCCAGAACTACTATAGGAAAGGTCAAGCAGTAAGGAAGCAATACAGTCTCCCCTCAGTGACCACTCACCACTCACCCAACATGTTCTCTTTACCCACTATTCCCTCTTCACCAAGGTCTTCCACCTACACAGTCTGCCATTACATTCTGATGGAACATCACAAGTTTGTATGCAGATATTCATTCTTTCCATGTGAGTACCTACTATGTGCTAAGCACTATATGGGTGTCAGAAGGAAATGGGTCCAAATTCCAGAACCACCAAGTGTTAGCTATGATCTTAGGCAAATTTGACCTCTCTGTGTCTAATCTGTAAAATGAGAGTCAGAATAAAAACCTTACTGAGGCTGACCTGATATACTTACTGGTCACAGTACCAGACATACAGTGAGAGCTCAAGCAACTGTAGCTGCTATTAAAACTATATTCTTAGGGGAGGCAACACTGTAAAAATAAAATAATAATAATTTAAATATATATATATTCTTGTGGTAGTTAAGGTTATGTGTCAACTTGGCTGGGCCTGGTTCTGAGGGGCTGGGCAGCTGGTTGTAGTTATTCCCCATGATGAGGTTGGTAATCGACTCCATGGTGGAGTCTACTGGAGCAGCTGAGTACCTGCCTTAGGGGCGTGGTCTGCTTCCTGTACATAAGGAGATGTGTTGAGAAAGGTCTGCAGCTTTTTGGCACACTTGGACCCTGCACGTAGCCGAGTCTTCATTTAGCAGATTGCCATGTTTCCTGCCCATCTTGGGACTGTCTCTAGACTTGAACTAGTGGTCTGCTGAGTTGTGTAGTAATATTGGTACTGTGCCATTTTATTTGTCGACCTTGAGCTTTCAGCCTCAGCAGCCAGCATTTTCCTGCGCAAAAAAAGCCTCCAGCTTCAGTGGGCCTGGAGCAAGAGTCAGAACTGAAGCCCAAGGTCAAGGGGCTTTCACCCAGCCCCTAGAGCTAGCACTTTGAACTCAGACTTCTAGCCTCCAAAACTGTAAGAGAATAAACGCCTACCTGTTAAAGCCATCCCATTTACGGTATTTTCTGTTAGAGCAGCACAGAGTAACCCAAACAACCCTCTTGTAACACCAACATATCAGTCTGACAGTCCTGTTACATTCTCCCTCTGGTTATTTTGTTTTGCTTTGTTTTGTTTTTTACCTGAGGCTATGATAAAAGATGGTGGCATAGTTCCTAAGGCATTTGACTGCTGACTAGAAGGCTGGCGGATGAAACCCATCAGCCACTCCTCAGAAGGAAGACAGGACAATCTACTTCCATAGTGATACCACCTCAGAAACCCAAGGAGGAGTCACTATGAGTTAGATCCGACTTGACAGCAGTGAGTTTGGTTTGGTTTTGGTGTCTATCTTCTGGAGGCTGGTGACAGTGCTGACAACAGCCTAAGAGTCTCCAGCAGACTGAAGGCCAGGAATAGCAAATTTTAGTGCAAATGTGCCTTTTAGCAAGAACAACCCATTGCCACTGAGTCAGTTCTAACTCAAAGTGACCCTACAGGCAGAGTTGAACTGCCCCATAAGATTTTTAAGGCTGTAAATCTTTACAGGAGCAGACTGCCACTTTCTTCTTGCATGGAGTGGCTGCTGGGGTTGAACTGCCAACCTTCCAGTTAGTAGTCAGGTGCTTTAACCACTATGCTACCAGGTAGTCCTCAAATTGCACCACTATGACAACTGTCTATTTCCCAACTTCAGGGTCAGCCCTATTGATTACATACTAGTATGAAGAGTCTACAATTAACTTAATTCAAAACAACAATAAAATGTCACATTCAGTGCAGGGACTTAGTCTGCCTTGTTCATCACTGTATTGTTGGTGCTTAGAACAGTGCCTGAGCCAGGGTAGTCACTCAAGTGTTTATTAATGACTGAAGGCATAAAGGAGCCAACCTTGACACACTTTAAGATTTTACTGACTCTTTATAAAGATGGGTGTAATTGTCAAGATCAATGTCAATGTGCCAAGTAATAAAAAGTATTTTAAAATTCTCCCAGAAGATTATTCTCTTCTCTTTTTTAACCAACCATTGACTTTTCTTTAAAAACTCTCCAACTAGAAAGGTTAATTACCAAGCTCAGCTCCATTAATCTAATGAAAATGCTGCATAATGATGTATCATGCTCACCTTCTACTTTCCATTTAAAAAAAAAAAAAAGTAGTTTAATTATTTAATAATCATAACTTAGTGACATTGATTTTTCACATTTTCTGGTACCATCGAATTAAAAGTCCTAAGATGAAACCAGTCAGGGTTAGGGGTCAATGGTGGTTCAGTGGTAAAATTCTTGCCTTTTATACTAGAGATCCAAGTTCAATTGCCAGCCACCTCAAGTGCAGCAACCACCCTCTGTCAGTGGAGGCTGGTGTGCTGCCATGATGCTGTTTCAGCACAGATCTCAGACTAAGATAGACTAGCCAATGAATATCCTATGAATCACATCAGTCTGCTCAGCAGCAATCATGGAGATGGCACGGGACTGGGCAGCATTATGATCACCTGTGTATGATGTCACCATGAGCTGGAGATCACCATGATGGCAACTAACAACAAGAGGCTACCCTAATATCTAGAAGACCGAGAAGCACTCAAGTGGGATGGAAAGCCGGGGGTCACAACTTTGCGAATATACAAATAGGGGACCATTCTGAGCTACACTAGACTTCAAAAAGTTAGTTAATTTTTGAGTCTCCATTTTCTCATCTGCAGAATAGTAATAAAGTTACCCCCATCTACTTCATCAAGTTGCTTGAAAGACCAAGTATATGTAAAATGATTTCCAAAACAATTAAGTCTTATATAAGAAGGATATTAACTTTTGACATAACATCTTCAGATTTTAAATGGATGGTTTCTATTTATTTACTCTATGTGTCTGCCACTCAACTGCCAGGACAGGGAGGAACCATGCACACTTATAGTCATATCTCTAACACAGTTGGCCCTCAGTAAATATCTGTTGAAAAAGAGGCTCATCTACATATAATAGAAACCAGAAAATTCTACCACACACAATTCTCTGCTTAGTAAAGGGTAATCAGGAAGTTATGTTCAAATAAAATAACAAGTGGTGCAACAATGACAAAAGATGCCTTTGCTTTTGCTACAAGCACCGCCTTCCTTTGTGCCTATTACTCAGGATGCTTCACCTATGTGAATATACACAGGAGGAATGTGTTTCAGTGTTCTGGTTTCACTTGAGACAGGATTTCTGTACAGGAGATATTTCCTCTCTTTTCAATACCATCAAGAATTCTACAGATGCCAGATTTGTTCTTCTGGTTTTACTTCCTATGCTTCAGTACTCATGGGGAGAACTTTCGGTCGACTTATGGTCATTTCTCAAACCACTCTATCATTCTTTTACTCCTCAATAAGAAAAAAAGTTTATTTTTAAATCCATAAACAGAAAGATACATTCCAATATTTCTTTTTCAAGATTAGTAAAACAGTTCACTAAAATCTGTCAAAAGCATAACTGTTTAAAATGCACAAAGTCCTGATTCCTCTGAATGTTATATAAAAATAAGAAAAACAACTTGTCCAGTGGTTCCAACTCAGGGCACCCCCACATATGTCAGAGCAAAACCGTGTTCCATAAGGTTTTCAGTGGCTAATTTTTTGGAAGCAGATTGTCAGGCCTTTCCTCCGAGGCACCTGTGAGTGGACTCCAAAACTGCCAACCTTTCAGTGAGCAGCCCACGGACATTAACCACTTGTACCACCCAAGGATTCTGGATATTAAATTTCGCCTCAAAAATAGAATTTAGCAACTTATTTCACTCTAGTTAGTTCTTGACTGCACCAAAAAAAAAAAAGACAGAGAAGCAGACATGTCACAGATCTTTCAGTGATTATTTTTATTAAGCCTTTGGACGATAGTTTTCTATTTACAACTGAATATAGGTGTTTTGAAGTACAAAATTCCTAATGGTTCAAATCAAATAATGAAACCACACTGTAACAATCCGGCCACCCAACTCATCCTTTCTTCCCTTTTTCTGCTCATTCTCCTAACACCATTCATTACTGAAATGTGGTTTCTAGCTTGTTTCAAGAGATTGACTTTCTGTGCTCATTTTTTACCTTTATGTCTATTATAGCTCAAAGGATATTCCTAAAATAAACAGGAGCCATAAAAAAGGATTTATCCTAATAGTACAGGTGACAATTTAATCATAATCTGAAAACAAGTTTTTCCCCTAGGATTACCTGCTTAATTATATAATATTTAGAAGATAGCTATTGCCTTTATGGACAACAATCTATCTCATTTGAGGAAAATTCTAAGGTTTTATCTCAACCACAAACATTATACTATTCATTTTAGCTACAATGAAAACCAGCATTAGAGTTTGTAGTCTAGTTCTAGTTCATATAAAGCCAATTAAATAAAAACACAATACGCATAACATATTTCAGAAACGAGAAAGGCTATCGACTTGAAAATGAAGGAACAGACAGATAATTCTAAATTAGTCCCAGAACCAAATTCATGGCCTATCACATATACTCCTGGGTGCCTTCTTCAAACCTCTAGTTGCATTCTTTAATACAACACCAGTTGTGCCCGTTTGTTTAAACAATCCACCAAGTGAGCTGAAATCAAGGAAACCTAGCCTTGTGGAAAGAACAAAAGCTTCAGGGTCAGAAGACTGAGGTGTGAATCCAGACTTTGCCCCTCTGAGGATACAAAATCCTGAGCAAGTATTTAATTCTCTGAGCCTAAATTTCCTCCTACATAAAAGAAGGAAAAGATGGCTAACCTTGAAAATTATTCTGACGATCAAACAGTTCACTCAGTGTTTCAATGATGGTAGATGCCTAATTGGGTAACATTCTTACATTACTAATGGGCCAGTTCACAAATTGTTATGAAGTGTCTCCTAACAGGTATTGGACTCTGTGGGATTTATTAAAGTTGTAATTCTTTTTGCAATCTTTTAAAATAAGATATTTTAATACATAGAAACAAAAAGTTCACAGGTCAGAAATCTCTTTTTTAAAATGAAAGATTACATATCAAAGATGGAGACTCAACTTTATCACTAGTTAAAAACTGTGTTTTTGTTTTTGTCTTTTAAGGTTTGGTGGTGGTGTTATGAGCCGTCTAGTCGGACCCAACTCATAGCGACCCCTCCTTGGGTTTCTGAGGCAGTATCGCTACGAAAGTAGATTGCCCCATCTTCCTTCCAAACTTTTAAGGTTTAGCATACTAGCATTTATTCAAATCTTACTGGTCAAAACCTTTAAAACTTTCTATTTTAGAATCCAGATACAGCCCAGTTGTCTAAACAATAGGATACATGATACACCACAGACTTCAGGCAAAGTCACAACAGGATGAGAAAAGAGCCTCCAGCCTCTCAGATTTCCTGGCCACTGTTATTTTAAAACTTGATCACATAAACATAAACAGGGAAAAAAACTCCATTTCAGCTAAGCCTCAGGAGTTATGATTTAATTACTGTGGAAAAATCATACAAGAACTCTATTTAATACCTTGCACTAATTTACTTTTAATATTAAGAAAGGTCACTACATCTTTCTTACTCATGTTTCCAGTATTAATGAAGAGTATTTGAAGATTATATACACAGCTTAACATATATATGTTTATAGTTTTTACTCATGATTTTTTAAAACGTCTTTTGTCACTTGTCACTGACTTTTAAAATTAGTTTTTGAAAACAAAAATACTACTAAAAAAGGTAAGAATGCAAATTACATGTCAAAAAGACCATACAAATGTAACCACAAAAATCGCGTAAGACTAAAATGACTTCTGTTCACCACTCTACATGTGATTTCTGTGTAACTGGGGAAAAAAAAACCTCAAAATAAGCTGGATATTTAAAAGTCAATGAGCTAATTTGAAAGGCTGTATTGTTTCAAGTTCTGGCTGTAGCTCACTTTTTAATATTTGTGGTGTTTCTAAAATTTATGCTAAGAGACAGCAAGGTAATTTCACTAAACAATTTCCAATTGGAAAACGACAACCACTAAACAATTTCCAATTGGAAAACCACAACCCAAGGCGTCTATGAAGTTCAGTTAATTTGTACAGAAATGCTGTTTTGCTGCCAACCTTTGTACCATGACCACTACCAACCCAAGTTCAAGATCCACATTTTATGGTGTAAGGATGGTTTCCACTAAACCGGAGTATAAATTTTTAGAACTCTCAAACGCTGACTCTATTTAGCTATATTGCATGTACCAGAGTACAACAGAAACCAAACTTTTATTTAGAATGTACAATAGTCTATTAAATTCGGACAGTGGTCCCAGTTTACAACTCATAGTTTGGATTTTAAGCATAGATTGGATTTTAAGCACCCCTCCACCACAAACTTTATGCCACATAAAATGTAACATGTTTTCTGAAACTGTGTATTTCTAATACAGATGTTCCAGTAATGACATTAACAAATTATCCCCTACTTAAAATTAAAATCCCAGACTTGGATCATTTTAAAGCGTTTTGGAGATTAACAAGTATAATTATATTAAGTGAATATACTTATGGTACTGGACGATCTAGTGACTGAAAACACAACTTTGGAGAGTCCCAACCTAGTCTCCAAAATGATTAAACTATTAATGACAGCAGCCGATCCTGACATACCTGAACAAAATGCACTCTTGCTGCACTCTCTTCTAAGCTTGTTTACAAAAGATAAAACTATCACGGAATGTCAGTCAGTTGGACATCTGACTGTTCTGTCTCTACCTGGGGCCACTGAAGAAACACCCAAGTATCTTGATGATGATAAATCCATAAAAAGCGAGTCTCATTATCTATCTGTAGAAATGAGAACCACCTTTGGCACTAACGCAAGCCGCCGCCGCCGCCCGGGCACCGTCGCCACTCAATCTCACCCATCACCTGCTTCGCCCACCCGCGTCCTCGGCAAGTGAAACGAGCAGTCGCCCCGAGACGTCCGGAGAGGAGGCCCCAAACCAGAGTCAGGCCGGGGAAAACGAAGCCCAGGAGCTGCAGCGCGGGGCGGGGACTCCAGGACACTCACCGGTGCGGGCGCAGAGGCAGGTGCGCAGCGACAGGGCTACAGGTAGCCGGTGAGGTTGGAGGGCCGGGGTAAGAAACGACGAGGGCGAGGGAGGACGACGACGCGGACTAGCACAAGGACCGGTGGCTGCAGAGGCGGCCGGTATCCTGCTCGGATGCCGCTCTCTTCCTGAGTCCGTCTCCGCCCGCC
>NW_006921967.1:1263887-1314131 GCF_000298275.1 Orycteropus afer afer | reverse complement strand
GGGGGCGGGGGCGCCGCGGGCTGGGGCGGGCTCCCAGGCACCAGAGGACGCGCTCCGGCAGGGGGCGGGCGCTCGGCGCCCGAGGCCGCCCCGCCCCTCTGTCCACCTAGCTTGTGAGGGCGGCACGGAGTCTAGGAGCACTGGGGTGGGGGCGCCGCCAAGTCTAAATCTTCGTTCCTCCTTCGAAACGGCCTCCTTGGCAAGAGTTACTGTTTCCAGGCCCCGGGAAGCAGGTCCTCTCCTGACTGGGTGCCGTGACTGTAGTCAAAAACCAAACTCACTGCCATCGAGTTGATTCCGACTCATAGCGACCTCTATAAAGTTTCCAAGGTTGTAAATCTTTGTGGAAGCGGACAGCCTCATCTTTGCCTGCTGGAAGGCTGGTGGGTTCTAACCACTGACCTTTTTATTAGCAGCCAAAATGCCTTAACCACTGCACCACCAGAGACGCAACAGCAAAAATCAGCTCAAAGCAGGAGAAAGCTGTTCGAAAGTGACCTAGCGAGGGTCCCGGGACACGCGGTGAGCGTCGCTTCGCTGTACGGGATCCCAGGGACAGTCCAGCGGCCTGGCCCGCTGGAGCGTTACTGTGTTGTCGGTGGGAAGGAACTACTTGCAAACTCGGCTTCATTCCGGGTGTGCTTGGGCTGGGTTGCCCTACGAAAGGAGTAACCTTTACTAGCAACAAACTTGCTGTTCTTCTTTGGGAGGAGGGAGCTTGAGGTGGAAAGTTTACATTTTTTGTCTTTACTTCCCCTCCACCCCTCCTCGTTTTGTTTTTCCTTTTTTTAAAAAAAAAAATTGTGCTTCAGGTGGAAATTTACAGAGCAGAGTTTGTTTTACATTCAACATTTCGTGTACATTAGTTTCACTCCCCATTTACCATCCCCAACCCTAACCCAGTCTTCTCCCTCCTTAGCAGTAACACCCACCCCACCACACCCCCGTGTCCCTCATAGTTACGCACTTATGTGTGTCCTGCATTTCCTCCATGCTTATGTTGCCCCTTGGGTGCCCCGGTCGATTGCTCCAAGGGATGCATCTCCATAGAGTATGTGGGTGTGTCACCCTGGGTGGAGTGGTCTACGTGTACATCTTGTTTACTATTGGGCTAAGAGCCCAGCCCCTGGAAGTGAGTTTTATTCCAGTCCCTAAGTGTATCCCAAGGCCATAGTATTGGGCATCCCACCAGATTCCATCTGACCTGTAATTCTGGTCATTATTGTGTTTTTGGATTTTGTTCCACATTTTTCCAACCATTCTATCCAGGATCTCCAGTTTTGATCCTTTCCTGAGTGGTTGGCATTGGTAGCCGGGCACCATCTAGTTCTTCTGGTCTGGAAGGCCATCATGTCCTAGGACTGATTGCTTCCAAATGCCTTTTTTTTTCACTCTTCTTCACTTCCCACCACAGGAGACCATTAGCTACATCTTAGATGTCTGCTGGAAAGCTTTTAAGACCCCAGTTACAACTAACCAATGTAGGATGAGGAATAAGATTTGTATGTATTTTGTTGTGCCAATTGAGACTGGTATCCTGTTTTTTTGTTTTGTTTTTAATTAGAGTCCTGATCTTCTTTGACGTTTAATATTTACTATTTTATAATTGATATATCTGTGAATTATTAAATATGAAATGTTGTTGTTGTTGTTATTTGCCATCAAGTCAACCCCGACTCATAGCAACCCCTCCTTGGGTTTCCGAGGCAGTATCACTGCCGAAGTAGGAATGCCCAACCTTCCTTCCGAGGAGTGGCTGGTGGGTTTGAACCGCCAGCCTTCTGGTTAGCAGTCAAGTACCTTAGGCACTATGCTACCAGAGCTCCTAAATATGAAATAGCTATGCAAATTGAAATTATATAACAAAAACATACACTGTCTTTACAAGGAATAGATGCTGCTTTTAAGAGAATAAAATGGTAATTGACTATGATGCTAAATGTCTCAAGTGGGGGACTAGAGTACACTTTTTTCCCCCTAACATTTGGAATTAGCAACTTTGAAACTTAAGGAAATCTAGAAGATTCAGAAGAGGAGGAAAGTTTCAAATATTCAGATGTTCCACAGATCTCTTAATGGAGAAACTGAGTTATACTGTATTTTAGCATACAAAATTAAAACAAAGTTTTGAGAATTAGATAGGGAAGTAAGAAAAAGGAAGTGAAACTAAGAAAGGAAATAATTTGCGGCAATCTCAGAAATTTAAATCCAGATTGCCAAGAGGTGAATAGGTGAATCTTAAGTATATAAGAATTCTAGACTTGAATTGAAAAACAATAATGAGTAAACTAAGCCAAAGTCACTGCCATTTGAGTTAATTCTGACTCGTAGCCCCTTTGGGTTTCTGAGGCAGTAAATCTTTACGGAAGTTGATTGCCCAGTCTTCCTTCAGTGGAGTGGCTGGTAGTCTCCAACCACCAACCTTCTGGTTAGCAGTCAAATGCCTTAGGCACAAGGCCACCAGAGTTTCTTAATATAATAATGAATAGGAAGAAGAAACTAGAGCGCTTGTTTCACTTCACTTCTTTGACTTCATTTTGTATTTAAGATTAAAAAACCTAGACAAACCAATAGAAATTGATACATCTTACAGTTCTTCATAACAACTTCTGTGACTTTCTCTTTGTCCACTTCTAGGCCATTACTAAGTCCCTTTGCTTCCAGTTCTGTATCTAAAAAAAAAAAAAAAAAAAATCAAACTCACTGCCATCCATCAATTCCAACTCATAGCGACCTCCTTTGGGTTTCTTAGGCAATAAATCTTTATAGAAGTAGATTGCCCAGTCTTCCTTCTGTGGAGTGGCCTGGTGGGTTTAAACCACCAACCTTCTAGTTAGCCAAATGCCTTAGGCACTATGCTACCAGAGCTCCCAATATAAAGTCCAAACCCTTTAAAATGGCATAGGGGATTTCTTTTGTTTTTTTTCTTTTAATTGAATTTGAATGCCTTTTCACTGGTCATGCAGTCCCCAGTTTATCACACACTCCCAAGAAGCCGTCTTTAAACATTTCCTGCCTGTCTTTGGAATCACTTGCATTTTGGACGACTGTCATATCTCTGCTTACCTGTTTAATCTCATTTATATATATATATATGTATATATGTATGTGTGTGTGTGTATATATATATATATATATATAAAACCAAACTCACTGCTGTCGAGTTGGATCTGACTCACAGCGACCCCTCCTTGGGTTTCTGAGGCAGTATCGCTATGGAAGTAGATTGCCCAGTTTTCCTTCTGAGGAGTCGCTGGTGGGTTTGAACCACCAGCCTTCTGGTTAGCAGTCAAATCCCTTAGGCACCACTATACACACTACCTTTCTCCATTTCTTGTACTTCACACTCAAACCATATGAAGTGCTTGCCTGTCCCAGAACAGACAGCTATGCTATTTGTCACACTGGAGTAGTGCTAAGCTAAATCCAATTAATCCTTCACAGTAGAACCTATTTGTCTTGTCCAAGAAGCTTTCCCTTAATCCCTTCACAACAAAACCTCGGTACAATTTGGTAGTCCTTCCGATAGCTCTTTTAGCCCATTGCACGCATCTCTCCCAACACTTATTTCACTATTGCAGCTTCAGTTTACTTAATTAGGTCTCCCCCAACTGGACTGAAAACTCCCCGAGGAGAGGGTAGTATACTTGCCAAACACAGTAACTTTCACATGGTAAGCTAAAAAAACCTGTTGAGGTCAAGTTAATTTCAACTTCTGGTGGCCCCATATGTTATAGAGTAGAATTTCTCCAAAAGATTTTCTTGGCTGTAATCTTTACAGAAGCAGCTACCACAGTCCCACTAGGTGGGTTCAAACTGCTAACCTTTAGATTAGTAGTCAAGGGCAAACCATTTTGCACCATCCAGGGTCCTTTTAATATGGTAGGCACTCAAGAAACAGTGTCTACCATTATTACTACTATTGAATGAATGAGACAAATGGATGAACAAATAGTAAGAGAATTGACAGTTTTAGGAAAGTTCATGTACATCTGTTAAGAACATGCTTTTAACTGTCTTATTTGCTGCCCAAACTCATAGTATAATTTATTTCATATTTATATTTGTAATTATCTCAGCTTTGTCCTAATCCATTAAATATTTTAAGTCTCTTCTCTAGATCCTGTCCCAGAGATTTCTAAAATGAGACTCATCAATCCACTATCTTAGATAAGCTTTGAAGGGTTTCCTGAACCCCCTGACACTATACATGAAACTGTGTGGTTTTATTCCTTCATTTTTTATAGGAAGCAATATCATAGGTGTTTAAAGTGTCTTTTCTCCTTTCATAACTGATAATCATCTGCTTTAACACTTCAGCTGCCTCTGTGTCACCAACTCCTAAAATAAGGCAGACAAAACACTCCATAGATACAGAAACTCATTCTGTCTCCCCTACCGTCTCCCTCAAATGATTCCCTTGCCAATAATAGAGCCTATTACAATTATGGAGTTACCAGCTACCAGTCTCCAGAAGTAGTGGATTTTCAGTTACCCAATATTCCTTTGCTTCTTCACCTCAAATTTCATAATTATGAATTCCAATTCATTCTACATCATAAATTTTTTCCAAGTTGAGGCCTTATTCTCCTCCATCTTCCTTAGGACAGGCCTTCATCATCTTTTATCTGAACTTTTGACTTTGTCTCTGCTCATTCTAATTCATTCTCTTCGCTACTTGTAGAGAGGTACCACCATCCCCAAAGCCAATTATGTCACTGCTAAAGGGGCAGGGAGGCGGCATCTTCTGACCTCCTCTAATTTCACAAGAGGAAGACAGAATTACCATTGGCAGCCCAAGGCCTGTTCTTATGAGGCCAGACATGCTACCCCCCTCCAGCTCTCTTACCAACTGTCCCTCTCGTGGCACCCACCACCTCTCTGCTGGGTTCAATAATTGGCTGCAGTGGCTACACAGAATTAACATTATGGGTTTGTTAGGGAAGCAACAGGCTACAATCAAGTTCAGGAATGCATTCCGTCTCTCTCACCTGGCCATCTCTCTCAGCCGGCCGTCTCTTTCAGCTGTATGTGTCTCTCTCTCACTATCATGTCTCTCTCTCTCTTTCTCTCTCTCTCAACAGCACATCTCTCTCAGCCGGCAGTGAGACATTATTCCTTCTGCCTCTAGGAGTGCTCACCTATTTTGGTCATGTTGTAAGAAAGGACCATTCCCTGGAGAAGGATGTCATGCTTGGTAGGGTGGAGGATCGACGAAAGAGGGGGAGGCCTTCAACGGGATGGATTGACACGGTGGCTGCGATGATGGGCTCAAGTATAGCAGGGATTGTGGGGCTGGCGTGGGATCAGGCAGTATTACGTTCTGCTGTGCATGGGGTCGCTATGAGTCGGAAACGACTAGACAGCACTTAACAACAACAACTAGGAGGGCTCATTCTGAGCCTGGAAGAGTGGCAAACTAACCAATCCCAACATTAAAAGTCTACACACCTGAAAGAGAGCATGACCTTCCCAGAAGATTACTTCATGCTCCTCCAGGTGGATGACTTTAACAAGCAGTTACTCAGTTGCTCACAGCAAAGTGGAGTTACAAAGACTATTTCTAGAAAAGCCATACCATGTAATTTACTACGCTGCAATCACCCCTTTACTAAATCCTGGTACCTTTCAGATAAATTTGAATTTGTTCATATGAATATAGTTACCCCTCACAATCTTGAAACTATAGTCATAGGAATCCAAACATGCAGTGCCCTTTCATGATTCCTCCTTCCACATAAACTTTTTTTCCCCTTTACCTGAGCTAAGGAACTCCTTTCAATCTTAAAAAACTCAATTCAACTATTATTTTCTGTCCTAACTTTTCTGGCAAATTTCTTTTTTCTTGACCCTATTTTCCAATGCACTACTTCATTCCTACATTGTAGCATTTATTCAGTGGCCTTACAATTACAAAAATATAATGATTTTATATCTGTTTTCCCCTGATCTTATATCTCACCCCCAAGAATCAGCTCTTTTAAATAAAAAATTATGCCCTATTATTTTTTCATCTCCAGAGTTAGTGTATTGGCTGACTTGTGGAATTAATAATACTAACAGCACTAAAATTTATTGGATGTTTACTGTGTGCCAGCACTGTGGTAAGCACTTTACATAGACCATCATATTAAATCTTCACAGCCTTATAGGGAGTATGGTGTTTGCTTTTTGCCTGCATGACTTCTGTACCCCTAGCTATTTATGGAGAAACCTTAATTTTGCATCTTGATGAAGACAGCCCCACCCCCTCACATTATGGAAACTGATTTTGCCAAAGTTTCTTTCTCCACTACCTAGCAGTTAAGACAGAGGTATGGCATGGGAGTTGTACAAGTATTGCAAACATGCAGGGCTGGATAGAGATGATTCATAGTAACATGGATTTTTGTGGCAGCTAGGGTCTGGTCATGACAATGCAACAGTGATATACTGAATGGATAGTTCTTGGTTCTCCACTATTCCCAGTTGGTTCCATGAGCTATATAATATTCTTTTAATAGAAACTTATCCAGGATAAGTTAGAGTATGTCTCTGTCACCTTCAGTGAAGAACCTCATTTGATAATAGAAGTTTTACCATTATCCCTGTTTTACAAAAGAGGAATGAATTTAAATAAATGATTATTTAATGAATAAGTAAGTGAGATATTTATAACTTTATTACTTCTAAGAGTAGTAAGTTGGTTATTTCCCACAGTTGTTAACCAGTTTGCACTGATGGTATAATCAGCTAAAATGTTAAGTAAATTACTAGAAATAAGCAGGTTTCTAAGAAATAATCTTATGAAACTTTCACCAAAATCACAATTTAAAAAAAGAAGAAGATAAGCAGAAATAGTCTTACGATATTTTTCCCTTGGGAATATCTTAGCCCAAATTCATATACCATCAACATCTGCATCTATCATACTTTATCTTGAAAAAAACTAATGTAAAATTATAAATTATTTCTTAATAAAATTGAATTATTTTAACTCCTTTGAACTGACACCAGAAAGAAAGTAGATAATACACTGTAGAATTGGTTTCAATACAAAGGAATAAAAGCAGAAATGTAATTTATTGATGGATCCTTTATATTTATTTCCTTAACTAGATTAACACTCATCTAGCCTCTAGAGATTTCACTATATCTTCTTATTTAAATTGCCATTTAGTTTCTCTGAATGATCCTAGCAGCCTCATAATTTAAACTGAAAGCAATAGCACAAATGTAATCAAAACTCATCACCTCAAAACTTTAATTGAACTGGTAAATGTTTTAATAATAATCTTTATCTAATTTGCCATATCCTGTGACCTTTAGTGTTGAAGGTGGTAATTTGAATAAGGGAAACAGAGTGATTTTTTTCTTTTTTTTTTCAGACTAATTGAGTCAAATATAACTTAACCAAATTGTAGGAATGACAGGAAGGCAAATGAGTGAAGAACATTCTAGAATAGCAAATCTAAATTAAAACTCATTTTAACACCAAATGAACAGCGTGAGGAGGAACGATAGCCCTTGACACCACAGTGAGGAACCAGGTTCCACACCTGGCTCTCCAGGACTGCGACCTCTATAAGTCATTTAATCTAGCTGAGACTCAATTTACTCATCAATTAAATAGCAATGATAATAATACCTCCTGTAGGGGAAGGATTAAATAAGATATTGCAAAAATGAAAGCACTTTACAAAACTGAAGAGTTCTACAAACATCACGTATTATCGGTCCCCATGTATAAGTCATATATAAACAAATAAGTATATTTAAAAGATTACATTAATTGTAACTTTGCACCCTAAACACAATAAACAGTAATAATAAATGGCAAAAAAAAAGCATACATTCATATATAATCTTGAACTTGTTAAAAACTGGAAAATTTTGTAAATATATTTGAGGAAGAAAAAAATGTTAAATCATTAAAAACAAAACCAATAGTAAAACTTAGTTGAAATTAGCTATTTTAATAGTAAAGACTAATACAAGAAGTCAGTAATAGAATTTCTTTGTTATATGCAGTTTTGATGAGCTGTGAATGTTAAAAACTAGAAATTTATATGAAAAACATAACTGCTAAAGTATTTTTCCCTAGAGAAGTCTCCCTGCTACAGCTATACTAATTCCATGAATGCAGAGAGAAAAAGTTGAATATTTATTATTGTTACAATTGTGTTTTTATAAATTAATCCTATACTAGGCATAATTTAAAGTTAACTGTTTTCAGTGGTTGGTTGAGTCATGATAAATGTGATAAACATTAGTATAATAATGCTACTCTCAGGTTGGATTTAGTGTCCACAGGAAAGATCCCATGCAGATCTTTATCTTAGCACACTCTGTATTATATTGAATGTTTTATTTACATGCCTGTGAGCCTACTGAATGCTGGGGACCAGGTCTCGTTTCCCTTTGGACGAACGGAGCCAACTTGAACGCCTGACACATTAGAGGCATGCACTCAGTAAATGTCTGTGGAATGGTACTGAACTGAATGAATTCTAGCTCTGTCAAGTCGAAACTCTTGACAGTGAAGGTCCTTCAGAAATGAACATTTTTAGAGCATTTTAGAGCTTTTATAATAGAAGAGAGGGAGAGTTGGCCAATCCTTCATGGGAACATGGAATTTAAATTTAAATCATCATCCCACAGATGATTCAAATTTATAAAGTATTTTCTAAGAAATTTTACAGTACTTATAATTTTTATTTTCACCAATTAGCCTTCAGTTTTACATGTGTAAAAAAAAATCTGTGATGTTGCTGTCTGACTCATAGTGACCCCTCCTTGGGTTTCCTAGGCCGTATCACTACAGAAGTAGATTGCCCAGCCTTCTTTCCGAGGAGTGGCTGGTTGGTTTGAACTGCCAGCCTTCTGGTTAGCAGTCAAATGCCTTAGGCACTAGGCCACCAGAGGTCCCTTACAAAAAGTATGTTGTTGTTATGTGCCGTCAAGTCGGACCCGACTCATAGTGACCCCTTCTTGGGTTATCAAGGCAGTATCACTACAGAAGTAGATTGCCCCATCTTCCTTACGAGGAGTGGCTGGTGGGTTTGAACCACCTGCCTTCTGGTTAGCAGTTAAGTGCCTTAGGTACTATGCCACCAGAGCTCCTTACAAAAAGTATAGGAAAGAAAAAAAATTATACCTTCTCTCAAAGTTATGAATGAAATATATCCAAAGCTGACACTGTGTAATCCAAATTTATAAAGACAGGAAAAGACTAAGGGTTGTTGTTGTTATGTGCCGTCAAGTCGGCCCCGACTCATAGCGACCCCTCCTTGGGTTTCCGAGGCAGTATCACTACGGAAGTAGGATTGCCCAACCTTCCTTCCGAGGAGTGGCTGGTGGGTTTGAACCGCCAGCCGTCTGGTTAGCAGGCAAGTGTCTTAGCCACTATGCTACCAGAGCTCCCAAGACTAGGGGTGGGGAGTACTATTTAAACAAGTCAGTGATACATAATATTCTTCCAGAGATATTTGTATTAAATAAAGAAATGAAAAGATTGGCCTCCTTACTTAAAAATAGTAGTATCTTGAAAAAGACCAAGGAGTAATCACTGACCAGGAAGTGTCTGGTTAAATATGTGTCAGAGTTAAATATTATCTTACTGTTAATAACAAACAAAAGTTTGAAGGGAACAAAGCACTAAATGAATTCATACAGTCATACCTGAGTTAAAAAAAAATACCCTTACTAGTTAGATATTTAAAGTATTATTTTACTTTCCTGCATTTTCAGTTGCTTTTTCTTAAAAGAGTCACATGAAAAACGAACGGCATGATTCTTGGATAAGAAAGTCTTTAAAAATCAAATTGCTCTGAGAAGACTTTTGTTTTGCAAAGAAATAATATGTATTCTTGAGATGAAATAAATCTTAAATTTGAATTTGTATTAATAATGTGAAGATATCCAAAGCTGATTTCTTGTACCATCAAAATTTTTAATTTTTCTTTTGGATATTTTAAAACCAGTGTTTACAGAGAAATATATTTAAACCAACATAATTTGATCATGTCAATTAACAGTTATAAAATTAACCAGAGAATTACAAAGCAATCTGCCTCAACATATATTCTCCCAATATTTCCAGTGCTCTAATTTATCTTTTCCTAAGTGTGCTACAGTTTGTAAACCAAAAATTAAGAATTTTTTTAAAAATTGTGCTTTGGGTGCAAATACACAAAGCAGATTTGTTTTACATTCAACGGTCCATGCACGTTTTATTTCATGTCCTGATTACAACCCCCAACCATAAAATACTCTCCTCCTGTCTCCTCCCTGTGCCCCTCTCTGTACCCTTTTTATCTGTGCATTCCTGTCTGTGTAGCTTTCTCTATGTGAATGCTACCCTTCTCATGTCTCATGGCTGATTGATCCAGGGGATGCATCTCCCTGAGGTAGGTGGGTGCGTCTCCCTGGGGTAGGTGTTCTGCTTGTAGGTCTTTCTACTGTTGGGCTAAGAGCCAATCCACTGCAGTGAATCCACTTCTATCTAGGCTTGACAGATAACCCTGGGCCATAGTCTCGGTAGTTCCACCAATCTCTATCCAACCAATAATTCTGGTCATTTTTGTGTTTTTGAATTTTGTTCCACATTTTTCCTCCCACTCTAACCAGGATCTCCAATTTTGATCCCTTTCCAAGTGATTGGCATTGATAGCTGGGCACCTTCTAGTTCTTCTGGCATCGAGGTCATTAAGGCTGAGGTCCTTGTGCTCCATCATATATTTGGACTAATTGTTTGCTTAACTATTCTTTGCTGCAGGTGAGAGGAGACCAACAGTTGTGTCTTAGATGGCCACTCAAAACTTTTAAGACTCCAGACACTACTCACCAAAGTAGGATATAGAATGAGATTTTTATGTACTATGTTGTGCCAAGACACCCCCAAGACTATGGTCCCAAGCCCGAAGGCCCAGTGACTCTCTCTCTCTCAAGGTGTTTGGTTGTCTCTGAAAATCTACTCCAACCCTGTCCTCTGTTAATTCTGTAATGTATGTGAATAATTTTGTAGCACAAGGACTTATGAAGACTATCTTCAGCCAAATCTATCCACCTGATTTTCAAAAATTGAGAATTTTTAAATAGCTTCATAATTTATACTACTGGGGTATATTCCGGTTGTCACTAGACAAAATTTAATCATATATATTAAATTTTTTTAAGCACATGAGACTAAAACTTTAGTGTTTTTCAAATTGGGTAGTGCCATCAATGCAGTAAATTTTAAGGAGCATTTAAAAATAACAAAACACAAATTATCAGAATACATCTCTTTAGAAAGAGTAAGGATTGGTTTTTGAAACTTTTCAGCGGTGAGAGAGAGAGACAGAGAGCAAAACTGTATAGAGAGATGTATTTTATATAGAGGCCAAATCTAACATGTATTTCTCAGAGTTGTCACTTCCAAAAAAAGTGTCATACACTCATGAACCCAGTTTTGCCCAGGGCATTTTAGATTACTTACTTGGCACTTGAAGAAATCATGACAAATTGTGTGCCCAGAGAATAATTTCTCCCCAGGAGTCTTGTGGTTATCTTATTTATAACCATGTCTCTAAAGATTTAAGAATGAAAACAACAGAAGGACTGTTATTATAATCTGGTAATTACCATTTCAAACACTGCTATTAACAAGCAACATGTATTCCAAAGTCCACAACCTAAATGAACAGCAGGTGGAGCTTGCAACAATGAACAGCTGATTTCTGGCTCACCTTAGGACTTATTATAGTCTGTTTTCACCATTTGTGCGTTGGTGTCTCTTTTGCATGCAGTCCCTTCTATTTTCCTCTCCCTCTGATCATCTCATTGTCATTCTATCTTCATCTCCAGACTCCATATTGATTGGTGTACATGGCTTTGTAATACATTCTGAGACGTCTTTTCTTGGCTCCTGTCAAATACTTTTCCTTCTATATAAATTTTGATTTTTTTTTTTAAATCTAAAACAACAACAAATGATTGGGATTATATGAGATTACATTATAGTAATATAAACTTAAAAAGGAATCAACAATTTGGAAATATTATCCACTCCTCGGAAGGAAGACATGGCAATCTACTTCCATACAGATAAGGCCTCAGAAAGCCAAGGAGGGGGTCACTCTGAGTCGAATTCTACTCGACGGCAGTGGGTTTCGGTTTTTTTTAGTCTTACCTCTGCCCATCAATGAAATTGCATAATTTTCTTATCCAGGTCATATGCTTTTTCGTTAAATTTATTCCCAAGTAGTTTTATATTTCTTGGTCATTACTTAATGTGAATGAATTCTCCGTCCCACTCCGCTCCTCCCCACACACCCCAATTCCTTCTAGATTCTGGTTACTGGAATGAATTTTTGTGTATTTATCTGGGAATCCTACCAAATTTTCTATAGTGGTCTATTTAAAAGAAAAGATGTTTCTTAGATTTCCCAGTTACGCTGTTGATGTTAGGTGCGGTGGAGTCGGCTCTAACTCATGAAGACCGCGTATACAACACAAGTGAACACTGCCCGGTCCTGCGGCAGCCTCACAATATTTGCTGTACCTGAGCCCATTGCTGCAGTCACTATGTCAATCCATCTCTTTGAGGGTCTTCCCCTTTTTTACTGACCTTCCACTTTACCAAGCATCATATCCTCCAGGGAATGGTCCCTTCTGACCAAAGGTGAGGGGGAGGAGACTTGGGTTAGGGTTGGACATGGCGAATGGGGAATGAAACTCAAATGTACGCGTTACATTGAATGTAAAACAAGCTTTTAAAATAAATAATAATAATAATAAAAGTAGGTGAGAGGAAGTCTGGCCGTTCTCGCTTCCAAGGAGCATTCCAGGCTGCCCTTCTTATCCACCCCACCCCCAGTTCTATAATCATCTAATCAACAAGTAAATTCCTTTTATCTTTTATTTCCCAAAATTTATATAGTTCGATCTAGACCAGTTACTGATATTAATTTATATGGTTTTAGTGTTTTATAGTTTAATATAATATTTGTTACTGGCAATTGATAGTCTATATTTTAATACATTCCTTGTATTCTTATTTAAAGGCTGTGTTACAAATAACCAAAATTGTTATATGCTTATACAAAATTCCTTCTTTAATCTTTTGACAAACAATTAGGTTATTTTCTGATACTGAACATACTCTAACTTGGTCATAGGGCATCACATGTTTGCTATTATTGGCTTCAAATTGTTAATATACTGTTTTGATTTTATCAATCTTGAATCATAAATTACATAATTCCTTAGTTTTCTTTTTTGATACTCTTTATTAGAATTTTTGTTAAGAATTGTTGGTTTCATAAATGAATTGGAAGACTCACCTATTTCTATGGCCTGGAATGATTTAACTAACTTCAGATTCCTCTGTTTAAATGGTCAGACCTGAGAACTAATTCAGTCCTTGTGCATTTTCTATATTGGCTCTTTAATTTCTCACCAGTATCTTCTAAGTGTGTACATAGTCTAATCAAGTTTTCTGCTGATTGGATCACTTCTGGTATTTCTCAACTTTCTAACACTTTTACTTTCTTCAAGTTTTCAAATTTGTGTTCATGGAATTATATGTTAAATTTTCTTTGCTAAGCTTTCCTGAACTTGTAATATCTTTTTTCTTTTCTTTAATTTTCCTTTTCTTTTTTCTTTAATCAGGCTCAAAATTTATCTGTTTATCTTTTCAAAAGTAGACCAGATTTGTGTGGGTTTTTCTTTTTTTTTTTTTTCCATGAAGTATCTTTGGCCATACTGCAGGTCGGTAGGAACAGTTCGTGCAGTGCATACGCTGCACATGACCACCATTTTGGCAAGATTGGTGTTCCTCCTTTCTTTGTCATCATGGAAGAGGGACAGAGGGAGAGAAGGGGAGGGTGGAAGGGGGGTTAAGAATGAGAGGGAAGAGGAGAGAGCAATTTTATAGGTATATTACTTAAGTTTTAAATATCTTGCAAGAAATATGTAACTACACCACTACTTTTAAGGACCAAGAAGGAGGTGTTTAACTTAGAAAACTAAGAAGATATATGAAAAATAAAATGTGGGGTTTCCAAGGCTGGAAAATATATCATAAGTAAAATCTGCATATACATGATAGTTATAAAAATAAAAATACATTTGAAATACTGATGACAATGTAGTATGAAAAGTTTTGAAAATTAATGGAATGAAAAGAAAAAAAAATTAGTGGAAACACACACACAACTAAGCCAATGAGAAAACTGCAATGATTGGCACAGGCAAATCACTGAAGCCTGTCCCCCCACCACACACACGCACACACAGCCTCAAATTGAAACCTATTTCAAGGAAATGCAAATAAAAAGTGATAATGGCAAACAATTTCATATATATAAGACTTGCAAAATCAAGAAGAGCTATAATACCTATTGCTACTAGAGATGCAGCAGCTCTGGTAGTGTAGTGGCTAAGGCACTTGATTGCTAACCAGAAGGCTGGTGGTTCAAGCCCACCAGCCACTCGGAAGGAAGATGGGGCAATCTACTTCTGTAGTGATACTGCCTCGGAAATCCAAGGAGGGGTCACTATGAATTGCGTCTGACTCGACGGCACATAACAACAACACTGAGGATGCAGGAATATGATGTTTTAATAAATTGCTTGATGATATGTAAATTGTTACATGCTCATAACATCTATAAAAATTTAAAGTACATATAATCTTTGACCTAGCAATTCCAGGAAATCTATTCCAAAGAAATAAAACTATCAGCATATGAGGAAATAAAAACAGGGATATGTACGTATTACATGCTAATGGTTGTGAAAAACTAGAAATAAAGTGAATGTCCAGTAGTATTGTGGTAGTCACTTAAACGACTCTAAAAATATTGCTCTCTTTCTGGGAATAAGATAAGAGCAGAGGAGTTATCTATGGAAAATAATGCTTATGGCGATTCGTTTTAAGATACTGAATGATCTCTCACAACTGTGATGGAAACTGCACTGGAGAAGAGTAACTGTTCATTGGCATCCCCTTCAAGTGGTGCTGAGGGTACTGCCATACCTTAGCTAAGCCTCTGAGTAAGAGTGAACTTCCTTGTTCCTTTTGAAGTTACTAGTGCCGACTGATAGCTTAAGCCAATGTAGTGTGAATGGAAGTTATATGCCACTTCTGGGTGGATGCTTTAAGAGTTAGGGTGCTGCTCACCAGGTTTCCTTCCCACTCTAGAAGTGACCATAGAGGCTTATATCAACTTAGAGCTATATCAATTTGGGTAGCTGAGTAACTATGATGAGCAGAGCTCCCCTGCCTTCTTCTTTTGGACTCAAACTCACTGCCGTCAAGTCCGATGCAACTCATAGCAACCCCTCCTTGGGTTTCTGAGGCGGTATTTCTACGGAAGTAGATTGCCCAACCTTCCTTCTGAGGAGTGGCTGGTGGGTTCGAATCACCAGCCTTCTGGTTAGCAGCCAAGTGCTTTAGGCACTACACCACCAGGCTCTCTTCTTTTGGACATAAAGCATGAAAACTTTCTGTCTGTGAGTTCGTGCGTGTGTGTGCGTGTGTGTGTGGGGGAAGATAAACCACTTAGATTTTGGAGTTGTGACTATAGCATAACCAAATCTATCCTGACTGATAGAGTAAGGGAATGGCTGAATAAATTATGGTCCATTATAGAACTGATTTTGAGGAATCTACAAGATAGAGTGATTTCCACAAGATATTGCTAAGAAACAAAAGAAATGCTGAAAAGTGTTTATGTTATTAGCCCAGGCTTTATAAGAAAAACAACTAACAAATACATCTCCAATTACATTTACTACTATGTATGTAGAAGATAATATGAATATGGGGGGAAATATGAAATACATATGAAGTTGCTAAAGCAAGATATAAAGAAAAGTCCAAACTATAAAAATTAAAAATAAGCAAAATTGCATGGTATGATTACATACCTCAGTTACAGAAATGCTTAATTGTGTAATTAAAACATTGTTGAGTAAATGTGACAAATAATTTCACAGCATTTCATTGGATGTAAGATGCTTTGACATTTGGTGCTTTCTTGATCTTATATGTATTTACTCACAGGTGGCATTCTAAGATGCCATCCATCCAGAGAACCCACTACCATTGAGTGGAGTCCAGCTCATAGTGACCACGTAGAACAGAGCAGAACTGCCCCATTGTGTTTCCAGGGCTGTCAATCATTATGGAAGCAGATTGCCTCATCTTTCTCCTATAGAGGAGTGGCTGATGGGTTCAAACTGCCTACTATTCTGGTTAGCACCCAAATGTCTTAACCACTGCACCAGCAGAGCTCCTTTGCCATACATCATGTTGTCAAATTGCTGTCTCTCCAAGGAATTTGTTAGAAATGCAAACTTGCAGGCTCTACTGTACACCTCCAGAATCAGAAACTCTGAGGATGCAGCCCAGCAATCTTTATTAAACACTCTAAGCTAAAGCACTTGACTGCTAACCAGAAAGCTGGCGGTTCAAACCCACCGGCCACTCCTCGGAAGGAAGGTTGGGCAATCCTACTTCCGTAGTGATACTGCCTCGGAAACCCAAGGAGGGGTCGCTATGAGTCGGGGCCGACTCGACGGCACATAACAACAACAACAAGGTAATTTTGAGGCAAAACTCAAGTTTACTGCTTGGTAAACCAAGCCAAAAATTCAATTCTGACTCATGGCAACCCCCATTGGGTTTTCAAGGCTGTAAATCTTTCTTTACAGAAGTAGATTGCCTCATCTTCCTCCTATAGAGAATGTATTCTTATTTCAAAGGAGCCCTGGTGGTGCTGCAGTTAAAGCGCTCATCTGCTTACCAAAAGGTCTGCTGTTTGAACCCACCAACTTCTTCAGAGGAGAAATCCAGCTTCTTAAAAATTTACAACCTTAGAAACCTATGGGGCAGTTCTACCCTGTCCTATAGGGCCTCTGTGAGGTCCAATCAACTGAATGGCAGTGAGTTTTTTGGGTTTAACGCTATCTCAGAGGTTAAAATTTGAAAATAAGAGGTATCTTAATTTATTTAATGATCATTGGGCTTTAATTTCATTCTAATATACTATCTCTCTTCTACTTCTAATTCCAAATGCTTTCCTTACCTTCAGTCCAAATTCCCAATGATCATATCCAATTGGCCTGTTTTTGTTTATCTGCCAGGTCCTATTACTGCAAACTAATTTGCCTTGAAATCAAATGTTCACCCTAAATCCATTCCAGGAGGAGAATGGAATCCAAGAGGCAAGCAGTAGTTTTGGACAGTTTCCCTAAGAAGCATATTTAGAAATTTCATGCAACAATTGACCTATTAAACTCAAAACTCACGGCCGTTGAGTTGATTCCAACTCACAGTGACCCCTCCTTGAGTTTCTAAGGTGGTACCTCTACTAAAGGCGATTGCCCAGTCTTCCATCCGTGGAGTGGCTGGTGGGTTTGAATCACCAGCCTTTTGGTTAGCAATCAAATGCCTTAGGCACTATGCCACCAGAACTCCCATTGACCTATTATACTTGCTTTGTCTTTTTATGTTAGGACAATGGAATATTGCTATTTCATGCTAGTTACATATTTTCTTAAATAATGTTTATATTTTTTAAAAATATAACACTGGCACTTTAACAACATTTTAATGCTTTTCCTTTGGTAATTTCACAAGATCTATAATTTTGCTTTAAAATCAATTTCTGTCAATAATAGCTTCACTTAGTCATTTTACATTTATTTTTCAGTGGCATTCTTACATTTAAGTAGCTTTGATAATACTTTCTTCATAAAAAATGTAAACAAAATCAAGTTCTGTACTGGGAGAAAGGAACAATCTTTGCTGTTCTTGTTATACCTTTCTGTAAAGAACATTTCAAATGGAATATCCAAATAGTTTCTTCTTACTACAGCAGTCTTATGATCACAGGCATAATTGTGCTCTTAATCCTAAATACAGTAATTTACTAATTACTATGGTAGAGGTTGGCACTCATCCTTGCCCTCTCTAATCCTTTGATTACCACCATCACGATCTTTTCAACAATTGGATTTGATCATGTTATTCCTTTGCTTACAATCCTCCAATGGCTTTTTAAGATAATGCCCAAAATCTTGAACACAACTTCAAGATCTTAAATGATATGGTCCCAACCTACCTTCTCAGTTCACTCTGAACTCCAGTTTCACAGGCCTTCTTTTATTTTAAAATAATAAAAATGTTTAAATTTACTGAAAAACAATATAGTTCAATGAATCCTACGTGCTATTCCAATAATACCGAAGATTTTGCCACATTGAATCTCTTAGAAAACAGTAACACCTTAATTCGTCTTCTTTTATCTAATACAGGTTAATCTAAACTATAGGGTAAGGTTGTTCAAAGTGCAGCCTAGATAGGGAAACGATTAATATTTGTAGACCTAAGTTTGTTCTTCTGTAAATTGCAATAACAACAGTGTGTACCTCATAAAATCATTGTGAGAAATAAATTTGTATATTTAAAATGCATGCAACAGTGTCTGGCATATACTACATACTTAATAAATCAAGCCATTATCATTTAAGACAAGTTACATATCTTCCTAGTTCAAGGCTTTTCCACAGCCTACACAAAATATTCTTCCATTTCCCTCCAGATTTTATTCAATTCTGTCTACTTAGTTCCAATGTTATATCCTCAGGAAAACTTTCCCTAACATTCCTATATTGTTTTAATACGCTAGACTATGCTTTTCCTTTTTCTATGCATGACACTTACTTGAAATTATTTGTGAGGTTAATGGATGTCTATGTCTTTCTCAATAGACTGTATGGATGCTCCAAGAATGGAGGAGATGATACCTGTTGGCTTCCTGTTTTATACTCAGCACCTAGTACAAAGTAAGTACTCAAAATCTTTAATCTATGTTTAAGGATCAATTTCTTTTTATCTAATTTGTTTTGGATCAAATTCTCTGCAGTATACATGAGTAAATCTAATTGTAATAATATAATAGTTCAATAACAAGCTTGAACAAAGTGCTTTTTTCAGGTATTTGAGTGATTAAAAAAATACAGAAAATATATTATTAATATAAATACTTGATAATTATGTTTGTTGTTGTTGTTATGTGCCATTGAGTCATCTCCAACTCATAGCGACCTTATGGAACACTGCCCAATCCTGTGCCAGCCTCATGATCCCTAATATACCTGAGCCCATCATTGCAGCCACTGTGTCAATCCATCTTGTTAAGGGCATTCCCCTCTTTCATTGACCCTCCACTTTACCAAGCATGACATCCTTCTCCAGAGAATGGTCCTTTCTGACAACATGACCAAAGTAAGTCACGCGAAGTCTAGCCATTCTTGCTTCCATGGAGCATTCCAGCTGCACTTCTTCCAGGATAGATTTGTTAGTTCTTTTAGCAGTTCACTGTACTTTCAGCATTCATCGCCAACACCACAACTCAAAATCATCAACTCTTCTTCAGTCTTCCTTATTTATTGTTCAGCTCTCACATGCATATGAGGTGACTGAAAATACCATGGCTTGGGTTAGACACGTCTTACTCTTCAAGGAGGTATCTTTGCTCTTCAGCACTTGAAAGAGGTCTTTCACAACAGATTTGCCCAATGCAATACGTCTTTTGATGTCTTGACTGCTGTTTCCATTGGCGCTGATTGAAGAACCAAGTAATATGAAGTCTTTGACAACTTCAATCTTTTCTCCATCTTTTGTGGTGCTGCTTATTGGTCCAGTTGTGAGGATTTTTATTTTCTTATACTGAGGTGTAATCTATACTAAGGGAGCTCTGGTGGTGTAGTGCTTAAGGCATTTGACTGCTAACCAGAAGACTGGCAATTCAAACCCACAAGCCACTCTTCAGAAGGAAGATTGGGCAATCTACTTCTGTAGAAGTACCACCTCAGAAACCCAAGGAGGAGTCACTATGAGTCAGGATAGACTCAACAGCAGTGAGTTTGGTTTTATTGGTTAATCCATACTGCAGACTGTAGTCTTCATCAGTAAATGCTCCAAGTCATCCTTACTTTCAGCAAGCAAAGTAGTGTCCTCTGTGCATCTCAGGTTATTAATGAGACTTCCTCCAATCCTGATGCCACATTCTTCTTCCTATAGTCCAGCTTTTTGAATTATTTGATCAGCCTACAGAGTGAATGAGTTTGGTGAAATGATACAATGTGGACACACTCCATTCCTGATTTTAAACCATGCAGTAGCCGCTTGTTCTTTTCACACGACAGCCTCCTGGTCTATGTACAGGTTCTTCATGAGGACAATTAAGTGTTCTGGAATTCCCATTCTCAGTGTTACCTATGATTTGTTATGATCCACACAATCAAATGCCTTTGCATGGTCAATAAAACACAAGTAAACATCTTTCTGGTGGTATCCTTTACTTTAAGCCAAGATCCATCTGACATCAGCTATGATATCCTTCTTTCCACGCCCTTTTCTGAATTCAGCTTGCATTTCTGGAAGTTTTATTTCAATATACTGCTGCAATTGTTTTTGAATTATCTTCAGTAAGATTTTACTTATGTGTGACATCAATGATATTGATTTTCACATTTTGTGGGATCATCTTTCTTTGGAATGGATACAAATATGGATCTCTTCCAGTCAGTTGGCCAAGTAGTTGTCTTTCAAATCTCTTGGTATAGCCGAGTGAGTGCCTCCAGTGCAGCATCCATTTGTTGAAACATCTCAATGGGTACTCCGTCAATTCCTGGAGCCTTGTTTTTTTTTTTTTTTTGCCAATTCCTTCAGTACAGCTTTGACTTCTTCCTTCAGTACCATTGGTTCTTAATCACATGCCACCTCCTGAAATGGATGATCATCTACCAATTCTTTTTGGTACAGTGACTTCCATCCATCTTCTTTTGATGTTTCCTGCATAATTCAACATATTGCCCAAGGAATCTTTCATTATTGCAATTCAAGGCTTACATTTTTTCCTCATTTCTTTCAGCTTGAGAAATGCCAAGCATGTTCTTCCCCTTTGGTTTCCTAACTCCAGGTCTTTGCACATTTCATTATAATAATTGACTTTGTCTTCTTGAGCTGCCCTTTGTAATCTTCTGTTCTGCTCTTTTATCATGTTGATTCTTCCATGTGCTTTAGCTACTCTTCATTCAAGGGCAAGTTTCAGAGTCTCTTCTGACATGCATATTGGTCTTTTCTTCCTTTCCTGTCTCTTTAATGACCTTTTGCTTTCTTCATGGATGATGTGCTTGATGTCATCCCACAATTCCTCTGGTTTTCAGTCATTGGTGTTCAATGCATTAAACCTATTCTTTAGATGGTTTCTAAATTCAGGAGGGATATAATCAAGGTCATATTTTGATTCTCACAGACTTGTTTTAATTGTCTTCAACTTCAACTTGGACTTGCATATGAACAGTTAATGGTCTGTTCCACAGTAACCTCCTGGCCATGTTTTGGCTAAAGGTATTGAAGTTCTCCATTGCCTCTTGCCAAAGATGTAGTCAATTTGATTCCTGTGTACTCCACCTGGCAAAGTCCACATGTATAGCTGCCATTTATGTTGAAAAAAGGTATGCAATGAATAAGTCATTGGTCTTGTAAAATTCTGTCATGCGATTTCCAGCATCATTTCTATCACCATATTTTCCAACTACCAGTGATTCTTCTTTGTTTCCAATTTTTGCATTCCAGTGATAATTATCATCATTATCGTTATCAGTGATAATCAACACATCTTGCTTGATTGCATGTTTGATCAATCTTAGACTGCAGAAGTTGGTAAAAATCTTCAATTTCTTCATCTTTGGCTTTGGTGGTTGATGCATAAATTTGAATAATAGTAGTATTAACTGGTCTTCCTTGTAGGCGTATGGATATTATCCTATCACTGACAGCATTGTACTTCAGGATAGATCTGGATATATTCTTTATGATGATCACCCATTCTTCTTCAATTTAACATATTAGATCCTATGATCATCTGATTCAAAATGGCCAAAACCAGTCCATTTCAGCTCACTAATGCCTAGCATATCAATCTTTATGTGTTCCATTTCATTTTTTACAACTTCCAATTTTCCTAGAGTCATACTTCATACATTCTATGTTCTGATTATTAATGGATGTTTGCAGCTGTTTCTTCTCAAGATGTGCCACATCAGCAAATGGGGTCCACATCATTACGGTTGGCTCTAGTCTGAGGAGGCAGCAATTCTCTAGTCCTATTTCGAGTGCCTTCTGATCTGAGGGGCTCATTTTCCAGCATTGTATCAGACAATGTTTCAGTGTTATTCATAAAGTTTTCCAGTAATATATCAGTATTTCACTGCTATTCATAAGATTTTCACTGGCCAATTCTTTGAGAAGTGGATAGCCCCTTCCTTCTGGGTCTGTCTTAGTCTGGAAGCTCTGCTGAAGCCTGTCCACCATGGTTATCCCTACTGGCATTTGAGACACTGGTGGCATAGCCTCCAACCTCACGGCAACACTCAAGCCACCACAGTAAAACAAACTGACAGACAAGTTTGTCTCCCTTAGTTGTTCCAAACTACTCAGCTCATTTTCTGGTCTCCCCTGCCCTGCTTGTTTACCCTTCCAGCCCCCAGGGTGAAAATAACCCTCCTTCCGCTGGTTGTAGGGCTGGCTTACTGTGGCCTGCCCTGGGGTGGCTCCATGCACACAAGCACCCGCCTTCTGCTGTCCCTGGAGCGGCTCTAGACATGCAAACATGTGCCTTCTGCTGGTCCCAGGGCTGGCTCATTTTATATATATATATATATATATATATATATATATATATATATATATATATATATATATTATATACATTTTTAATAATTTTTGCACAGCTATCTTTAGAAGAAAAAATTCTTCTAAGATTTGTCTATTGCAGTTTTGCAGTTTAATTCTAAAGTGAAGGATTATAGAATGGAAGTCAGAAGAGGTTAAAGTTAGCAGTTAAGTGGTTCAGATATAAGTAGGAAGAAAAAGCCTCCAAATAATCTTTCAATACACTTTCACATTTTTACAATTTCTGCTTGTGTATGAGTTTGTTGTTAGCTGCTGTACACATGGCAACCCCATGCACAACTAAGCAAAACGCTGCCAGGTCCTGCACCATCCCCATAATGGGTTGCGTACTGCTGTGGTGCATCGGGTTTTCATTAGCTAATTTTTGGAAACAGATCCTCAGGCCTTTCTTGTATATGCATTTAGGAATATGGTGACTTTATGTAAGAGTGGTAACATTTAATCTGCTTTTTCTAAAAAAAATCCTACATAAAATAATTAGATTTTAATTATCTTCACTACAATAGTTATTTTGATTATACTAGTTAAAGAAAAATGCTTTTCATCACATTTTTTTTAAGTCAAGACATTAAACCCACTGCCATCGAGTCAATTCCAAATCATAGCAACCTCCATTGGGTTTCTGAGGCAGTAAATCTTTACAGAAGTAGATTGCCCAGTCTTCTTTCTGCAGAGTGGCTGGTGGGTTTGAACCGCCAACCTCCTGGTTAGCAGTCAAATGCCTTAAGCACTGTGCCACCAGAGCTCCTTAGTCAAGATACTCAGGTCTCACTGACATTGAGTTGGATCCAACTTATAGTTACTCCTCCTTGCATTTCTGAGGCTGTATCACTACGGGAGTAGAGTGACCAGCCTTCTTTCTGAGGAATGGCTGGTGGGTTTGAACCACCAGCCTTCTGCTTAGCAGTCAAGTGCTTTAGGCACTATGCTACCAGAGCTCATTCCAAAAATCATATACCCAACTATTAAGAAAATATAAAAAAATACATAACCAACCTCAAAATTACCAAAGCATCTTCTTTTGAACTTCACAAATATTTCAATTAGTAGTTACTTGTCTTCTGATGGGCAGTATTTATAAGAAAATGTAAGGAGCCAGTCCAAGAAATAGGATATTGCCAAAATCTTTATCAAGTATTCTATAGTTTCCTCTTGTTTAATCATACTGTACATTCACAGCGACCCCTCCTTGGGTTTCTGAAGCAATATCTCTACGGAAGTAGATTGCCCAATCTTCCGTCCAAGGAGTGGCTGGTGGTTTTGAACTGCCAGCCTTCTGTTCTGGTTAGCAGTCAAGTGCCTTAGGCACCACACCACTTGAGCTCCCCATACTGTCATTAGCAATATTAAGGGCTCTGAGAAATCCTGTATAAAAGCTTACTTAATTTGAACTAGTTATTAAGCACAGTTTGAGACTTGATGGTTTGCTGAATTCTATAGATTGACTAGTCCAGAATTCTATTTTAAAAAGTGAAAGAAAACTACCTTGTTTCTAGTGGTTCTATGACTCTTAGTGATCACTGCTTTAAGAGTTAAAAAATCCACTTAATAATTCATTTTAGAGTTTTATCAAGAATTGACATATACTACCTCATAATTTGCAGAATCTATTTTCATCCATTTAAAATTTGGGATAGTTTGGGGGGAGGGTTACAGGGAAGGGAGGGGAGGACAGGAGATGAGGGTGGGGCATGGTAATTGGGGCGTGAAATCAAATGTACATGAACTAGTGGATGTAAAACAAATTTTGTCTGTAAACTTGCACCCAAAGCACAACAGAAAAAAATAAATAGAATTTGGGATAGTTGACAGCTTACAACCTATGAGTACCTAACCTTAGTAACTTTCCTATAATTCCTCAAGACCTAGTAACAGGAATTTAATGACCTGAGAAATCAAGTATTTCCACCACTCATCAGTCACTTTGTCATACTGTGGTGGCTTGTATGTTGCTGTGATGCTGTAAGCTATACTACCAGTATTTCAAACATCAGCAGGGTTACCTATGGTGGGCAGGAAAAAATACCAGCAATCTACTCCTGAAAAAATTGGCCAGTTTAAACCTGATGAATAGTAGGAAAACACTGTCTGATACAGTGCTGGAAGATGAGCCCCTCAGGTTGGAAGGCACTCAAAATATGACTGGAGAAGAGCTGCCTCCTCAAAGTAGAGTCAATCTTAGTGATGTGGATGAAGTAAAGCTTCCAAGATCTTCATTTGCCAACGTGGCATAACTTGAAATAAGAATCAGCTACAAATGCCCATTAATAATCAGAATGCAGAATGTACAAAGCCTGAATCTAGGAAAATGAGAAGTTGTCAAAAATGAAATCGAGAGCTTGAAGATTGAAATCCTAGGCATTAGTGAGCTGAAATGGAGTGGTACTGGCTATTTGGAATACAACAATCATATGGTCCACTATGCCAGGAATGACAAATTAAAAAGGAACAGCATTACATTTATTGTCAAAAAGAACATTTCAAGATCTATCATGAAGCACAATGCTGTCAGTAATAGGATAATATTGATCTGCCTAAGGAAGACCAGTAAGTATTATTATTCAAATCTACAGACCAACTACTTATGCCAATGTGAAGAAATTAAAGATTTTTACCAAATTCACCAGTAGCAAATTGATCAAATATACAACCAAGAAGCATTGATAATTATTGGTGACTGGAATGCAAAAGTTGGAAACAAAGAAGGATTGGTAGTTGAAAATATGTCCTCGATGACAGAAATGACTCTGGAGAATGCATTAAGATTTTGCAAGACCAACGACTTATTCATTACAAATACCCTTTTTCAACAACATACACAGTGACTATACATGTGAGCCTCACCAGGTGCAATACACAGGAAATCAAATTGACTACATCTGAGGAAAGAGACAATGGAGAAGCTCAATATCATCAGGAGGAACAAGGCCAAGGACTAATGGAACAGACCATCAATTGCTCCTATGGAAGTTCAAGTTGAAGCTGAAAAAAATTAAAGTAAGTCCAGGGGAGCCAAAATATGACCTTGAATATATCCCACTTGAAGTTACAAACTATCTCAAGAACAGATTTGACACACTGAACACTAATGACTGAAAACAAGAGGAGCTGTGGGATGAAATCAAAGACATCATAAAGGAAGAAAAAGGTCATTAAAAACACAGGAAAGAAATAAAAGACCAAAATAGATGTCAGAATAGACTCTGAAACTTGGTATTGAACAAAGAGTAGCAAAAGGGAACGAAGAAATGATGATGTAAAGAGCTGAGCGGAAGATTTCAAAGTGGCACTTGAGAAGACTAAAGTATTAAGAAGAAATATACAAAGACCTGGAGCTGGAAAACCAAAGGAGAAAAATATGCTTGGCACTTCTCAAGCTAAAAGAACTGAAGAAAAAATTGAAGCTTCGAGTTGCAATACTGAAGGATTCTGTGGGCAAGATATCATATGACACAGGAAGCATCAAAAGATGGAAGGAATACAGTCACTGCACCAAAAAGTGGTTGAAACACCACGTAACATGGATGAAGTTGTAGGATATTCTGCTGAGTGAAATAAATTAATCCCAGAAAAAACAATTATTTGTTAGTTCATTATTGTAAAAAGTCAAGGAGAGGTTTATATATGGAAGGAAGCTTTGTTGGTTACCAGGGATGGGAAGACAGGGGAAGAAAAATTCCTAGATAGGTTTAATATATGTAATCTACATATCTATATATCTCTATATATAAACCAAAAATTATTAGTGGTTACCAGGAGTAGGAGGGAGTAGTAAAGGGGATGCTTTTGTTTGCATGGTATTGAGTTTATGCTAATGGTGGTAGAATATGTTGGAAAAGGATAGCAATAATGGTAGCACAACATGGAAAACTGTCATCAATATTGCTGAACTATAAATATGGAAGCTATATTGGTGAATGTCTTGGTGTGTATGTTTTCACCACAATAAAAGTTAAAAAAAATAAGTGGTCAATGTTCAACGATTTCAGGAGGCAGCATGTGATCAAGAACGGAAGGTACTGAAGGAAGAGCTTCAAGCTCCAGTGAAGGCAGTGGCGTAAAGCAAGGTGTGGGAAATTGATGAAATACCAACTGAGGTGTTTCAAAAAATGGATGCTATGCTTAAAGTGCTCACTCACCTGTGCCAGAATATTTGGAAGATAGCTACAGTACCAATTGACTAGAAGAGATCCATTTTTATGCCCTTTCTAAAGAAAAGTGATCTAACAAAATGATGAAGTTATTGAATAAAATCATTATAAATAAAATTATGCTGAAGTGAATTTAAAAAACAGTTGTAGCAGTAGTACATCATCAGCAAACTGCCAGAAATTCAAGCGATTCAGAAGAGGGCATGGAATGAGGGACATCATTGTTGATGTCATGGAAGCCAAGAACATCATGAAGATGTTTGCCTGTTTTACTGACTGTGCAAAGACATTTTGATGTGTGTGGATCATAAATTATAGATAACATTGTAAAGAAGGGGAATTCCAAAACACTTAATTGTGCTCATAAGGAACGTGTACATAGAACAAGAGGCAGTCTTTTGATCAGAACAAGAGAATATTGCAAGGTTTAAAACCAGGAAAGGTGTGCATCAGTTTAGGAACTTTTCACCACTTATTCAATCTGTATGGTGAGCAAATAATCCGAGAAGCTGGACTATATGAAGAAAACAGCATCAGGATTGGAGGAAGACTCATTAACCACCTGTGATATGCAGAGGACACAATCTTGCTTTCTGAATGCTAAGAGGACTTGAAGCACTCAATGAAGATCAAGGATTACAGCTTTCAGTACGGATTACACCTCAATTTAAAGAAAACAAAAATCCTCACAACTGTGACAATAAGCAATGTCATGATAAATGAAGTTTATCAAATTGTCAAGGATTTCATTTTACTTGGGTCCACAGTCAACATCTATGGAAGCAGCAGTCAGGAAATCAGCTTATTGAATTGGGCAAGTCTGCTGCTAAAGACCTCTTTAAAGTGTTAAAAAAGCAAAGATATGTCTTTGAGGACTAAGTTGTACCTGACCCAAGCCAAAGTATTTTCAATCACCTCATAAACATGTGAAAGCTAGACAGTGAATAAATATGTTGAATAAGAATTGATGTCTCTGAATTATGATGTTGGTGAAGAAAATTGAATATACCACAGACTGCAAGAAGTATGACCAAATGTCTTGGAAGTATACCAGAATGCTCCTCAGAAGCAATGATGGTGAGATTTAGTCTCACGTTATTTTAGATATATTAGGAGGAACCAGTCCCTGGAGGACAGCATGCTTCGTAGAGGGTCAGCAAAAAAAGGGAAGACCCTCATTAAGATGGACTGACACAGTGGCTGTAGAAATGGGCTCAAACATAGCAATGATTTTGATAGATCACGACGTAGCGGTGTTGTACACAGGGTTGTTCTGAGTTGGAACAGACTCAGTGACATCTAACCACAAAAACATTGTTCTTAATGGAAGTGTGTGGGGGTAGAGTGGTTATCTTAAAGAATGAAAGGATGGGAAATGCTGGCAAGACTCAAAAAAGGGCTTGGGCCAGCAACTTGAAAGCCATTCAGGACATGTACTGATTCTTTTAAATCAGTTGTTTTCCACAGGAGGTGCACACCAGAATTACTTGGGAAATTCTTTAAAAATGTATGGCACTAGTGGGATTGAGACCTTGCATATGTGTAATCTGAGAAGTTCTCCTCATGATTCACATGTACATTTCTAGAAAAATCTTGGCTTTGGATACCATCCTCCTCACCGTAATCATTTTCAGTAAGGACAATAAATATCTCCTAACTTTGAACTCTTCTGTTACAGGCCATGGGTTTTATGGTATTGCCCTCTGAATACATTGCACCCTGATTTCCACAACTGTAGTTTAGTTATTCTACCAGATCCCTTGATCTAAGAGCTCTGTAGCATAGTGCTTAAGGCACTTGACTGCTAACCAGAAGGCTGACGGTTCAAACCCACCAGCCACCCCTCAGAAGGTTAGGCAACCTACTTCCATAGTGATACTGCCTCAAAAACCCAAGGAGGGGTCTCTGTGAATCGGGTCTGACTCGACAGCACATTAACAACATGCCTTGATCTGACAAGCAGAATTAAGAAGGTAGGACTTTTTCCCAAGGTTCACATTGCCTCCACTTGATCAACCAATTCTTCCCCAATGAGTAAATTTAAGTTTTGGAACAGCCACTCTCATAACCCTTTTCTTCTGAGAGTAGGGAAACACAAATGTACCAGAAATTCCTGCTGGAGTATTTCAGCACATTTTTACATTTCCCAGTACCATCTGGCCTTGCTTCTGTTGTTTATCCATTTCTGGCACTTGGCTTGTCCGTCTGTAATACGCCTCCCACAATAATCTCATCCCTCATCATGTCCTCCAAGTGATCTACAGAGCAACCTTATCATCTTTATCTCCTCTAGACATATAGCACTACATGGCCTCATAACTCTTAAGAGTTGTTTCTTCTAGCAAAGTTATTCCCTTCCCTCTTTATATTCTAGTATCTTTAATCCATCAATTCTTATTTATTATATATTAAAATATCATATTCTTTATTATTCCTTTTCAGTGAATAGTTTGAGACTTTAAGTACAGTATTTGATTTTTGGTAAATTGAAACTCTGTTATTCTTTTTCCATTATAGCTTAGTTTTCATAGATCAGTTTTTAAAATAAACAATTACTGAATTATTTTGGTGACTTAAAACAATATGTAATTTTGATAATCATTTTATCCTTTCAAATATAACTCTCTACATTTAATTGACTAAAAATTGAAGCACAGGTTACTATGCAAAGAAAAATTAAATTATTTTAGGTTTATGTGAATTTGAAATAATTGTTTTCAATTGTCCTAGTAGGTATAGCAACATCAAAGGGAAGGGACTAATGAACCACCACCACCTTGCTCCTAAACTACCAAGAGCTGAGATGCATACATGTTTTATGGCAAGTAATCTAAAACTCTTCTAAAAATTATTAACTGTTATTCTATCCAACAAGAAAACCAATACAACAGGTCTATCTAATTAGTTAAGACACCAGATACCTGTCATGCAGTTTCAGTGTCTAGTAACAAACTCTGAAGTTTTGTTTCACAACTTCTGTGTACCAGTAACACATTTTAAAAGGTTGGTATTTACTGTAAACGACTATAGAAGTATGAGAGTACACAAATAGCAAGTGAATGTGAGTTTATACCAGAGAATCTCTCAAGTCTACTTTTGGAACTAAACCTGGTATTCTCCAAAAATTTCCATGTACATGGTGAAGTCAATAGTATAATAGAACTTTCACATAGGGTGGAAGAAATACTGTGAAATAGTTGGGTACTTTCCCTCTAGAAATGTGACATGCATCCATCTATATTTTTCATGTCAAAATGTAATAAGCTTAAATTGGACCAAGGGGCAAGTTATATTTTTATCTTAACAAAGTTATGTGACTGTACAATGTAACCATTAGAAATTAAAACAAAAGTAAATATGAATTTTAGAATAGGTTTTTTTCCCTCCAGTAATTTAAAATTCTTACAAAGTGCAGGGCATTTTAAGAAAATCTTTTTTCTTACTGCAATTACGTTTTTTAAACAAGTTGCCTCTTTTTGTCTTTGTTTGATTAGAAAACAAAAAATATTTTGCTATATTCAGTAAACACTAAAATAAAACTCTTGTTTTTCATATCTGATCTACTAGCTCTAGGGTATTCCTTAAAAAATGTAATCAGAAATAAAAAATGCTGACAGTTCAAAGTAACAAAGAAGCAAAAATCTATAGTTCATATACTGTTTTTCCTTAAGCTTACATTGTAGTATTTCACTTACAGATGCTAATTTCAAAAGTTTGTCTCAGTGGATTTTTCCTTATCGCTGTTAATAACTTCCCTCCCCAAAAGACAAAACAAGAAACTCCACACTTGTGCACATAATTAAATTTAAGAAAAGGGCATAAAAATGTTAGTTGCAATGCTAGAGAAGACCAAAATAAAAATAATTGCTAATAAAAATGTCTCTCCTTTTGCACTCTACTTTTTTTATATGTGCATCTAAAAAATCATTATTTTACATAAAATGATTTTTAAAATAATGATGTTTTAAGTTTCAAAGTTAACTGGAAAGAAATGTGTAACATTTTATTTGAAAAATTTTAATTACAGTAGGTCTATGCAAGGTCCCTAGATGAGCTATAAATCTCATAAAAACCACCACATTTTAGTATTTTTAAAGGAGAATTCAAAGCAGGAGTTATTTTTCTGCATCACGGGATTGATTGAAGGCAGTACTTTCACATTTAAAAATAATTTACACTGAAAACTCAAGCAAAAGTCTGATATTTTGTTTATCAAAATAACAAGAACAAAATGAACAATGGAAAAATAGCAAAAGCTATTACAAAAAATAGTAAATTCTCATTTAAATTTCTGTGTTTACACAGAATAAAAATGTTTATCAATTAATCATATTACACAGGTTGTACCATACTTTAAGCTATAATATAGAAAGGTAACATGGGAAATTTAAGATGCAAGCTGCACTTAACCAAAATAAATTTAATGTGAGTCTTTGATGTCTTCAGAATGCATTTTACAATAATGTCTAATAAAGAATATTTTGCTATTATTTAATGACTCAAAGGAACTCTAATTTGAACTGCTCTTAATACTTCTTCTTTCATAAATACTAGTTTAAAATTATAAATATTTATTAGCATATCCTGGGTTGTCTGAGCACAAGGGAGTGTATGAATTAAAAAGAGGCTACTTTTTTTCTGCTATACAAGCATATGAAGATGTATTTCTTTTCAGTTCAAAATGCCTTAGATTTAATCTTACTTTCATATTTCAAAACAAATGTAAAAGGTCAAAAGATTACCACAGATACTTAAATATTCCTATGAAATATATCACACCCACTGAGGAATTTAACACAAGTTTACTAAAGAATATCAAGTTAACCATTTCCTCCTATAAATATTTTCTTTTTATTTTGTGTTTAGAAGTTGCAGTTTTAAGTACTATTAACAGAAAATACATAACAAAAGCTTCCTAACAAGTGAAAAAAATAATTATAAATGCTGGAAAAATTGGCCTCATTAACATATTTACAGACATTTATGTAATACATACTCCATTGAAAATTAATTATATGACATTTATACAAGCATTAACATTTCCAAATCACTCTGAGTAGTGAACACTTCAGTTCTTTACTGTCTATAGTCAAAGGTGAATGTCATTCAGTTTCTCAAGGTAGAGCAGACAAGCAACAGAAATGGTCAATCTGGGATATTGTTGACATATTGTTCTGTTCCTTCACCTAAAGGTGTTTCTATTGAGTAAGTGTCCTTATGTTTCTTTTTCTCTTTGCACTGATCTTCCTGCAGCTTCAGAATTATGTTTCGGATTTCCTCTCGTTTTGTTCTCATTCTTGGGGGGGGAAACCAGTTTACCAAATTCATAGGTAGTTCAAAATTGAGAATTGGATTCTAAAAATAAAAATTATTAAATGCACATTAAAAAGTATAAAGACTACTATTTTAGTTTCAATCACAAAATATCCCCAAATTAAAAAGGAAACAAACAAACATCAATTACTCATTCAATATGTATTTACTCACTACCTATTATATGCCAGGCACTGGAAATATAAAACTCTTTCTGCCTTTAATGACCTTAGGGTCTAATGCACACCCATTTTCACTGTAATGTTATTCCTAACAGCAAAAAGATGGGAACAACTTAGCTGCCCATCAATGGATGAATGGATAAACTATGGTACATACATATAACAGACTACTACTCCCTGTTAAAGAATAATGACTAATCTGTGAAAACGCTTTATAACATGGATGAACTTGGAGGACATTTGCTAAGTAAAATAAGTCAATCACATAATGACAAATATTGTATGAAACCATTATTATAAAAAGTCAAGAAAAGATTTACATACAGAAAGTAACATCATTTGATAGTTACCAGGGATGGAAGAAGAGGGAAAATCACTAACTAGGGAATAGATACATGTGAGCTTGGGTGAAGGGAAAGGCAATATAACAGTAAGGGGAAGGTCAGCACAAAATGACCAAGGTAAAGGAAGACATTGGGAGGTGGAAAGGGATTACAGACAACAAAGTAAATACTACTGCATACAAAATTTAGCACTAACAGTAATAACAAACAATAATCTACGAGTGGATACACAGGCAGACATGAAAGCTGAACAGGTACGGTAAGCCAAATGAGTCTGCTGTACCCATGAGCACATATAGGTTTGGCTGAGGATATTTCTACAGATGTATTTGTATGTGCCACATATATGTCAAGGTATGTAATAGAACATACAGTGGGCAAAGCTGGGAAAACTTCTTAGCCATAACGAAACACGCTGAGGAGATGAGTGACTGGGCTTGGGGGCTTAGGACCACACTCTAGGGGGACATCTAGGTCAACTGGCATAACAGTTTACAAAGACAATGTTTTACATCCTATTATGGTGAGTAGGAGTTCTGGTAGCATAGTGACTCAGGCACTTGACTGCTAAGCAGAAGGCTGGTGGTTAACAAACCCACCAGCCACTCGTCAGAAGGAAGGTTGGGCAATCCACTTCCGTAGTGATACTGCCTCAGAAACCCAAGGAGGGGTCGCTATGAGTCGGGTCCGACTCGATGGCACATAACAACAACAACAACAACAAACGGTGAGTAGTGGGAGCTCTGGTGACAAAGTGCCTAAGGCATTTGATTGCTAACCAGAAGGCTGGCAGTTTGATCTACTTCCGTAGAGATACCACCTCGGAAACCCAAGGAGGGGTCGCTATGAGTCAGATTTGCCTCAATGGCAGTGTTTTTTTTTTTTTTTTGGTATGGTGAGAAACAAGGACCTTTGATGGTGTAGTGGTTAAGGTATCTGGCTGCTAACCAAAAGTTGATGGTCTGAACCCAGCAGCTTCTCCACAGAAGATGAGGTAGTCTGCTTCCATAAAGATTTACCACCTTGGAAACCCAAAGGGGGCTGCTATGAGTCAGAACTGACTAGATGGCAGTGAGTTTTGCTTGGTTTGGTGGTGAGTAGCGACTGTGGTCTTAAAAGCTAGCAAGTGGCATTCTAAGATTCTAACTATTGTCTCTGCCTGTCTGGAGTACAGAAGAGTGAAGAAAATCAAAGACTCAAGGAAATAATTAGTCCAAAGGAGTAATGGATCATACAAACCACAGCCTCCACTACACTGACACCAGAAGAACTAAATGGTTCTTGGCTACCACTACCAATTGCTCTGATCTGGACCACAGAAGATATTGGACAAAGAAAATGCAGAAAATTGTAGAATAAAATTCAAAACCATAAAAAAAAGACCAGATTTACTGGTCTGACAGAGACCAGTGGAACCCCTGAGAATGGCCATTATATAACCTTCAAACCTGGATCTGAACCCATCTGCAAGGATCACCTTTCAGCCAAATAAAAGACAGGCTTATAAAGTAGAACAATAATGTGTGCCACAGAACAATTAACCATAAGAGACCAAGAGGGAAGCATTTACTCCAAAACAAAGTTCAGAAGGTAGAAAGGGGCAGGAAAGAAGGATGAATGGATATAGGGAACCCAGGGAGGAAGTGGGAAAAGTGCAGTTACATTGAAGGAATTGTAATTAATGTTATGAAACAAAAATGCATATGAACTGTTGAATAGAAAACTAATTTGCTCTGTCATTTTCCACCCAAACCTCAATTTAAAATAATAAAAAGCTTTTATGGTTTGGATGAGGGGCCAGCAAACTGGCTTACAGGTAAAATCCAGCCCACTGCCTGTTTTGTAAAGTTTTACTGGAACACAGCCGTACTCATTCATTTACATGTTGCCTTTGGCTGCTTTCACACTAGTACAGCAGAACTGAGCAGTAACAACAGAGACAGTATGACCCACAAAGCCTAAAATGTCGGATATGTTTGCCAACTCCAGTCTTGACATGATAGATAATTCAACTATTAAAACAATGAGCACAGCACGTATTATGTCAGGATTAGTGCAGAGTACTAACAGAATATGTATCTGGGAGTTTACCAGTAGAGAAAATGTTGTTTAAACTGAGACCTGAAGGACTACTAGAAGTTAGCCAGCCAAGGAATGACAAAAGCAAGAGGCAAGAGCATTCCAGGTAGGAAACAGGTATCAAGGCCCAGAAGCAAGAAAGAACATGACACAATATGAGAACCTGAATGACTGTTCACATGGCTAATATGTAGAACGAATGAGGCTAGAAGCTTAGGCAGGATCCAGATCATGCAGGTGCTTATGGCCATGTGATGGATTTTAGTCTTTAACCCAAGAAGAACAAGAAGCCACTACAAAAAATTTTTCCTACAAGAAATAATAAAGTAACACAGGTCAAGAGGTCAAATGGTGCTGGGGGGGCGGGGTGGGGTGGTGGTGGTGGTGGTAATGGTTTAAGAACAATTTTAAATATAAGGGTGAGGGTGAATGTAGATTATAGAAATTTGAGAAGTAAATAGGAGTTGTGAAAATAGAGACAGAATAGCAAATCTCTCTCAAGAAATCTATTTATCAAGGGGAGGGAAAAGGGTAAAAGAGGCAGTCTGAATCATAAGAGAGATTTTTAAGATAGAAATAGGTAAGACAATTGATACAGTTGGATTGATCGGTGATGGAGTGAGTTCAAGAAGACTTAGATTTGATGAAGTATAAAATAATAGCATTTTTATACCTTAACATTTCTCCAATTTGGGGTTTTTCGCCCTTTGGAATAATTTTTAAACTATACTTTTCAAACTTCTTTACATAAAATAGAATAGAATATTTTATAATATATTGTATCAGATTAAAAAACTGAAACCCACCTCAAAAAAGCTCTCTACATACTGCAATACATATACACCACAATCACTGAAGTTGTTTTGCTGTGGTACTTTTGGATTAGAGCCTTTCATAACATCTTTGGAAAAACTTCTTTTACTTCCTTTTTTAACTTCCCATTCCACCTCTAGATACCTGCAGTAATGCACACATAGTAACAGCATATATATATATATATACACACACAGATATATGTAAACATATACAACCCTTCACTCCCAACAGAAAGGACACAAAGTGTCAGGTCAGATTTTAAACTTACTCTCTGAGAATTTTTACAACATTTGACCGAGAAGGGCCTCTGAGGGAGTCCATAAGCAGGATACAAGGTCTGCAGGGTAGAAATGACCACATGTTAATTACTTTAAAATGCTGCAAAGGCATACAAAAATTAAAACGTGGTGCATTAACAACAGAATTTAAAACTTTCAGAATTCCCTTTTGTATGCCTCAATAAAACTTAGAAAAGGAAAAAAAAATCTTATATACATATGTAGTTTAATAATACTTAAATATCTATTATTATATTAAATACTGAATTACAGAATATTAATTTAACCTTATCTTAGTTATAAATAAGGTATAATGTCTAAGAAATCTGACTGCTACCCAGAAGGCTGGTGGTTTAAACCCACCAGCCACTCCATGAACGGAACACAGGGCAATCTACTTCCATAAAAATTTACTGCCGCAGAAACCCAAAGGGGTTTGCTATGAGTCGAAATAACTTGAAGGCAGTGAATTTGGTTTTTTTTGCTTAGTTATAAATATATTTCTCTAAAACTTCATTGTTGGCTCCTAAAACTATTAAAAATTTTATTAGAAAATCAAAATAATTCTTAACTTTTGAACATCCTTACACTCCCACAATCACCAAATGGGAAACCACGCAAAAGTAAAAGGAAAATAGTCCTATTTTCAGCTAAAAGCTATTGTAGATAACCAAACAGGTAATCACTGTATAAAAAAAAAAAAAATTAGTTTGGAATCCAATGTCTTCTCCCTCCCACCAATGGGACTCTACTTCAGAACACCCAACATTCAAAACTGTAATTTTGTTATAAATCCAAAAGTGAGGAAGTCTAATGTAGTGCAAAAAGCCCTGTCATGTTTGAATACCTAACTTCTTGAAGACCTAGTGATTTGGGTCAGATCTCTTAGTTTTGTCTTGGTCAGTATTTTTTAAGTTTATAAACAAAGTTTCCTTTTCAAAGGCTATTAATGGAGTTTTAGCAAACATTTTCTACAAAACAGTGAAAGGAGATTAATCAAAAAATAAGTAATACTTATCACCTAAGAAGTTAAGTTCTGAGTCTCTGGAAAGACCTTAGAACAACACTTCTGAGAACCAAACAGGCTCTTTCTCTTTTGGGGCTCCCATGTGGAACATGTCCCATAGGTCTGTCTTGAGTCATTGTACAGACTTCATACAGTAGCTATGAAATCGATCTAAACTCCAATTCCCATGTTACTGATTAGCATGGCAGTTCAGTCTTTTTCTGCTCCAAACCACTATATCCCCAAATGGAAATTGTGTGTATGTACATTTGCACACAGAGCCTGGAAAAGTGGGCAAATGGAAGATTAAAATGATTATCTATCTGTCCTTCCTTGATATCTGGAAGACATGCCCCCTATTCCTCACTGAGCAGCCTTTGCGACTATTACTCAAGTGTTTATTTAAATACAAACTGTCCAGTTATATTTTATTCTATGAGGGTACTTAAAAAACATATGTAGTTTGTAATCATGTAGTTTGCAAGATACACAGTTAATACTTACTGTTTACAGATTGTAGGCTTCAAATGCCACTGCCCTATTTCTGAATTACAGTTATCATCAGCAAGGAATCCATCATCACTGCTATCATCCTACAAAAGGAAATATACTGTTAGTATGGAAAATACACAACCTAAATAATTACTGACCTAACAAAATAGCACTATCAAATAAAAACCTTTATAACAAGTATGCAAAGAAATTTAGGTAATGAAATAGAAAATTTGGAATGTCACTTGTTTCTAATTATGTCTCAATACTGACATTTTAATGAGAAGAAACCAATAGCCAGAAATCTAAGAAAGATTGTCAAATAACTTTACTCAATCTAGAATAAATCTTTTATTATGACTGATTCTTCTCCCCTCAAGTATTACTACTTTGATTTTAGTCTTTTTTTTCTCCCTCACAAAAATTTAGTTTGTTGGCTAAGGCAATTGTTTCACAATGCACCATGACTCATCTTTATTATTCTTTACGTAAATAATTTTCTGCAACAGATATATTCAAATGGTTTTAGGAAACAATGCTTTCCTTGACAAAACCATATATCCACTTCACAAAGAGAAAACAGCATAAAAATATTGTGTCTCATTCTGTAGTTCTTTTGACTATAAAAAAGGTTTTTTTCTTCTTTTTTTTAATCTCTGGAGAAAGCTTCTGACAACTTCGTAAATGGAATAATCAAATAGTTGGAACAACAAGATAAAAGGCTAGTTAGATTAGCTAATTCATGTAAGAGATAACTGGTTACAACTGAAGGAGCATAAATACTACTAATAAGCAATGGAAGGAGCTCTAGTGGCACTGTGCCTAAGCATTTGACTGCTAACCGGAAGGCTGGTGGTTCCAACCCACCAGCTGCTCCATGGAAGGATGTCAGGGCAATCTACTTCCGTACAGATTTACCACTTCATAAACCCAATGAGGGTTGCTATGAGTCCAGAACTGATTTGATGGCAGTGAGTAATAAGCCATGGATGCAATTTCTATATATGTTGAGACAAAAAGATCATATTTCACAGCCACATACTGTAGACTAAGACACATCACAAAAAATGGCTTCTGTTCACAAAAGGATTAAGCAAAGATGAAATATAGTATAGTCAAACCCATCTTCACTATGAAATAACACAAAGTTTGTCCTAACAATTAAAGAAAGGTTAGAATAAATATTAAATGGTATGCTGTAAATTCCTATAAGCTTCTCTCTCAATAAAAAACCCACTTTAAGTTTTTTCAAAAATATCTTTTATTCTTGATGTCAGTAATGTTTTTAGGGCAAGACAGAATCTAAAGAAGTACTGGAATTGACCTGTGTTGATTTCAACTAAATACTACCTACTGCTCCTATAATATATATACATTAAATAGAAAGAAAGGGAAAAAATCTAAAAAATATTTTGTCATGCTCTTACTTTACATAACTGGAAATTTTGAAAGAGGGAGAAAAAATGTGATGATGGTTGGGATGGGGTGGGAGAACTAATTTTATATTTAAGCTTTCTAAAGAATATAGTATTAGTTGATATTCAGTTGAAAGTGATAAAAATATTAAAATAAAAAATAGCTCATAAATTTATCCTGGCAACTTCTGAATTGGAAACTTAATTTATGATTTGAAATGAGATCCAAATCCAGAGGCATGAGCAGCTTTTACTTGAAGGAATTGCCAATAGGAACTCTATAGAAAAGTTTTCAATCAGAGTAAGACATTAGAACTTTTTGCTCAGCTTTTGCCTTCACCTGGTTATCCTGATCTTCTGAGAAGTCGATGAGTTCATCTTCAAGCACTTTACTACCTTCAGATGATTCATCACTGTAGTTCAGTCTGATTTTGCTTAAGCCATCTGTATTAAGAAGCATTACATAATAAATATATACCATAGGAAATATCAACATTAATGTTATTAGTTAAAGAGACATTAATATTATTAATTAAGGATACAAAATTTGTTTTAGCATATTAAATCACAAATATAAAATAATTATTTGTAATAAAAACCTGGATGCATAGGTCAAATACACAGTTGTTTCTATTACTCAGAACCTTTAATTCATCAGTTTAAAAAAAAATTAAAAAAGAAAAACTAGGTATCAATTATATAATAAAAAATATTTATGTATAAATGCACATATGCATGTATGTTTATAGGTATTTTTGTGGTAGGTATACCAGATATTTTTAACTAATAAAGGAAGCTACATTAGTCTAAAAGTAACCTAAATATTCGATAATGGTTAGCAACTTACATAAAAATTATACAGTTCTTAAATTACAATTATAGAAGAAAAATTTTAATACAGGATAAAAATATAAACATAGTTAAAATGAAATAAAATAGGATTGTTTTGAACAAATAATAAAAAGAAATAGGTAGGTAAGTTACCCCAATTCTGAACAGTATTTCCTTCCTGTCTTGGTTATGTTCACAGACTTTTCAATAAATGAAACAATGCAGTGCTGATAGTATAAGTAACTCAGAAAAAAGCTGAAATGGTTAAAGAATCTAAATACTTAAAAATCAATTATTTTTTGAAAGAAGCAAATTATTTAAAAGCTCAAGTGTAATAGGATGAACTGGCATAGTGCCTAAGGCATTTGACTGCTAACTAGAAGGCTGGCGGTTCAAACCCACCTGCCACTCCTTGGAAGGAAAGTTGGGCAATCTACTACTGTAGTGATACTGCCTTGGAAACCCAAGCAGGGGTCGCTATGAGTAGGATCCGACTCGACGGCAGTGGGTTTTTATACAGCCATTATACAACAAGGGACAACCCCATATACAATAGAACATACTCATGATGGGCTGTGGACTGGACCCTTGTGATCTACAGAATGGTGACTTTCTGGAAGTATATCGTCAGGCAGGTCTTTCTTCCTAGTCTGCCTTAGCCTGGAAGCTCCGCTAAATTTTGTTCACTTTCACAGCAACAGGCAAACCTCCATGGATAGATAAATGGTTGTTGTGTATGAGGTATACTGGCCAGGAACTGAACTATGGTTTTCTGCATGGAAGGTAAGAATTCTACCACTGAACCCACCACTGCCCTCAGAACTTAATTAATATTAACCTAAGATATTAATCAGATCACAAAAATTTTCATGGTCTTTTCTTCATTTTTAATATGCCATCACTATATATAGGACAGACTGCTTAACCATTTTCTCTGAGGTACTAAAGGAACTTAGACAACACTGTTATATATTTTTGGGTCAGTGACCCCTTGGACACATCCAATAAAAGCTATGGGACCTCATTTCTGAAAAATTCACAGACCTACTCTAGTGCAACATTTTTCCAACTGTGAGTTACTGTAAGAATTAAAGGAAGACAAAAATTAAAACAAACAGAAAATGTAAGTGCATCACACACAGTAATAGTAATTTTTGTGATGCATTTATTTCAGAGCCCTTGCCTTTAAGAAAGATATAGTTGATGTTTATACACATATAAAAACAAATGCACAGACTACAATAAAAAGTAGTGAATAACTGAACAGATATTGAAAAGGCAAACTACATAGTATTCTTTACTAGTGGTCTTTGATGGATTTTGAAGCCAATAACTCAAATTCAACTGGCAACTACTATATTAGAGTATTAATTTATAGGAGACAGCCACTTTAGATCTGTAGGGTTTGTATATATGAAGCCCTAGACTTTGTCCCATTGCTTTAAGTCACACAGTTTAAGTCATTTCAATTTGAATTCACATTAAATAAAGCCATGAGATTACCTATCAGAGAAGGATTTTCTTTTAAAATGAATGAAAAGTAGTGTAAACTACTGTCTCAAAGGTGCATGCTAGATTATCAGAAATGGTAATCAATCTAATATGGCAGCAATTCACACTGCCTCTTAATTGTTTCTTACTCAAGTATTAAAATATTAAAACATGAAAGTTGTCATCAAGGGAAAAATCAGAACTTTTTGAGGTATTTTTATCATGAAACCAAAATGAACCCAAAACCCATTATCACTGCCATAGAACTGATTCCAATGCATAGTGATCCTACAGGACAAGAGTAGAACTGCCCCATAGGTTTTCAAGGCTACAGATCTTTATGGAAGAAGACTGTCTCATCTTTTTCCGGCAGAGCAACTGGTGTATCTGCTTGGCTTTTGACAACTTTTTTTTTTGCTATGTTATTACTCAATTTTCCCCTTCTGCCTCTTAGTTTATACCTCTTACAGGGCACAAATATCAATGGTCTATGCCTGATGTAAGATTTTTGCAGTTTTAGTATGTCAAACAAATCAAAATAATTTTCTGATTAACTGAAATACTTTTGAGTTGTAGAAGTACTAATGTTTAACATTTATAATTTTTGGTAGGTTCTTCCTGAAGACATATAATTGCTTCTAACTTTTTTCCTTCAAAGACAATGTAATAGGGCTATTCAAAGTTTCAGTAAGTTTGCAGGGTATAAACTGAAGCATGTTATGAGTTTTATATAGTAGACTAATTTACTTGTGGTTTTGAAGAGAAAATGGTACAACTGTTAATATCAAATTAGTAGATCAACAGAAATTTTAGATTTCTATAAAGGTGACTGCTAGAAATAGGAAACTGATGCAAGAACCACTTCATTAAAACTAAAGGGAAATGAAGAATTATTGGACCAGTGTCCCTCTTCCCATAAAAAATAGTGGAGAGGAAAAACAAGGAATGAAGCTTTACTTTAGTTTCAGCAACTATTTTGGAAGAGAAAGCTTTTAATTTATGCCTCTGGCTACTTAATTCTTATATGTCTAGTCATTCTATGAAATAATGGCTCCAGTACTAGTTCATTAATTTAAAATACATAAATGAATAATTATAGAAATATAAAAAATAAAATTATTTGTAGTAAGAACTACCACTCTTTCTTAATACATCATGTTTAAAATGATATATTAAGAAATAAAGTGATTCATGTTTAAGATGATATATTAAGAAATAGAGTGGCTCATGGTTGTTGTTGTTAGGTGCCATCGAGTTGTGTCTGACTCATAGTGACCCTATATATAGCAGAACGAAACACTGCCCAGGCCTGTGCCAGCCTCACGATCCTTGCTATACCTGAGCCTATCGTTGCAGCCACTGTGTCAACCCATCTCATTGAGGGCTTTCCCCTTCTTCGTTGACCCTCCACTTTACCGAGTGTGGCAGTTCAGTTTGTATGTCAACCTGGCTGGGCCTGGTTGAATGGGCAGTTGGATGTAGTATTCTCCATGATGAGACTGGTAATCAATTCCATGGTGGAATCTACTGTGAGCAGCTGAGTAAGGAATGTGGTCTGCTTCCTGTATATAAGGAGAAGCCTTGAGGATAGCCTCTAGCTTATGGCACCTTGAACTCTGCATGTAGCTTTGTCATTATTTCAGGAGCCTGCCATGCTCTGCTGACCTTAGGACAAACAATGGACTTGAATTAATGGCCTGCCGTGTGATTTAGTAATATTGGGACTGTGCCTTTTTACTTGTCAACCCTGGGCTTGGCAGCCTCAGCAGCCAGCAGCTGTCTGAGTGAAAAAAAGCCTCTAGCTTCAGTGGGCCGGGAGCCAGAGGCAGAGCTGAAGTCCAAGGCTGAGGGACTTTCACTGAGCCCCTAGAGCCTGGCACTTTGAACTTGGACTTAGTCCAAACTGTAAGAGAATAAACTCCTGTTTGTTGAGGCCATCCCATTTATGGTATATTCTTGTCAGAGTAGCATTAGGTAACCAGAACACCGAGCATGGTATCATTCTCCAGGAAATGGTTCCTCCTGACAAAGTGACCAAAGTAGATGAGACTAAGTCTGGCCATTCTCACTTACAAGGAGTATTCTAGCTGCATTTCTTCCAGGACAGATCTGTTAGTCCTTTTAGCAGTCCATGGTATGCTTAGCATTCTTCTGCAACACCACAACTCAAAAGAATCAACTCTTTTTCTGTCTTCCTTATTCACTGTCCAGCTCTCACACGCATAAAAGGCAACTGAAAATACCATGGTTTGGGTTAGGCACACCTTAGTCTTCAAGGAGACATCTTTGTTCTTCATCACTTGAAGGAGGTCTTTTGCAGATTTGCCCAATGGCAATACATCGTCTAATGTCTTGACTGCTGCTTCCATTGGTGTTGATGTAGAACCAAGTAAGTTCATGTTTAAGATGATATATTAAGAAATAGAGTGGTGGTTCTTACTATAAATAATTTTATTTTTCATATTCCTATAATTATTCATTTATGTATTTTAAGTAAATGAACCGACACTGGAGCCATTATTTCATAAAACAACTAGACATGTAAGAATCTTTCAAATATAATTTAGCTCTAAAGTTTAGAAAACAAAAAGTAAACAAAACAAAAATCCTCACAACTGGTCTAGTAAACAGCTTCATGGTGGATGGAGAAAAGATTGAAGTTGTGAAGGATTTCATATTAGTTGGCTCTACAATCAACACCAATGGAACCAGCAATCAAGACATCAGATGACGTATTGCTTTGGGTAAATCTGCTGCAAAAGACCTCTTTCAAGTGATGAAGAACAAAGATGTCTCCTTGAAGACTAAGGTACACCTGACCCAAGCCATGGTATTTTCATTCGCCTGTTATACATGTGACAGCTGGACAATGAATAAGGAAGACTAAAGAAGAGTTGATGCTTTTGAGCTGTGGTGTTGGAGAAGAATGCTAAGAGTACCATGGTCTGCTAAAAGGAGTAACAAATCTATCCTGGAGGAAGTGCAGCCAGAATGCTCCTCTGGAAATGAGAATGGCTGGACTTTGTCTCACCTACTTTGGTCATGATGTCAGAAGGATCCATTCCCTGGAGAAGGTTATCATGCTTGGTAAAGTGGAGGGTCAATGAAGAAGGGGAAGGCACTCAACGAGATGGATAGACTCAGTGGCTACAGAGATGGACTCAGGTATAGCAAGGATTGTGAGGCTGGCACAGGACCAGGCAGTGTTTTGTTCTGCTGTGCACAGAGTTGCTATGAGTCAGAGATGACTTGACAGCACCTCAGAACAACAACAACAACAAAGATTAGAAAAATTTTACTGCCTGCTGATCATTTTAGTGACCACAAAGAAAAAACTTTTAATCAGTTTCTAGCTGGATGCTACCATTAAAAGTAAAACAGAAAAAATATATGTAATATGGGCTTTATAGAAAATTCAAACTAGTCCTGAAATACCATATATTTTTTTAAAAATAGTCATTTCAAATTTTTAATTTCTTTTTCATTCAAAGTCAGGCTAAGAAGAAACTCCAAAAAAATCTTTTAAGAATTATTTTATCCCACCCCCCAAAAAAAACAACATTTATTTCTTAGATATCACATTTAGAAAGCGCAGCTTAGACACTGCCATAATTTGGAGTAAAAAGCTAAGGGGAAGATAAAGGAGTGATGACAATGGGATCCAAATTAAATGAACTAAGGTGGGGAATGCCACCCATATACTAGAATTTAAAAAACTGAATAATGTGAAGAAAGAAAACTAAAAGTCAGATAGGTCTGACATTATAACAGGTGTAATTTAAATTAGGCATTAGTTTTCCAAGATTTGATTCACTCCACTCTGCCATGTTAATCATGTTCTCCTTAACAGTCCACATTTCTAATTTGATGGGCAAGGTGTGTTAAAGCATACTCTTCATAAAATAAAATTCCATTCTCTGGTATTCACATGTATGAGTCCTGGTTGTGCCTTGGTTAAAATGCTTGGCTGCTAACCAAAAGGTCAGCCGTTCAAAACTACCAACTACTCCGAGGGAGAAAGATGTGGCAGTCTGTTTTTGTAAAGATTTACAGCCTCAGATACCCCACAGGACAGTTCTAATTTTGTCCTTTACATTCCCTGTAAGTCAGAATTGACTCAACGGCAATGGGTAGGCATCCATTTTAACAATTTAGAAATATTTACAGATTAGTAAAGACTGAATGAAGTTATATTTTTAAAATGCCTGGTTTTTTGAGAAATAATCTATAGCTGATTTTTAATGTGGTAACTTAAATATATTTAATATTATTTATTTAAAAGGTCAATTCAGAAACCACAATTGATTACAAACTCCATTAATCAGAACTACCCAAGACTTGTTTCTTAAACAGAAACTAGCAAAGCATAAGAAAGCATGTTCTTATCGATGATCTTTTTTTCAAAAGCAATATTCAAGGCATTCTCTGGAAGCAGTAAGGACTTAACCAAATCTAATAAACATGGCAGCAGGCTATCATAATTAGGTGAATGTGAGAGAATACAATAAGCAATGATTAGGACTTACCTAAAAGCATTAAAATTAAAAACAAAAACAAAAATCTCACAACAGCAATTAAACCTCTATCACTCTAAAGAACACACTGTAGCTGTCAATTTGCCAAACCTCCTATATACGTGATATGATGATATAAGAAGAGCCAATGAATAAAATTAGAAATATTTTTCAGCTGAGAAAAGCTAAATAAATAAGAATTTATAAATAAGTATTCTGATTAAGATTTTAACCATATAGTATTGCCTAAAATTAAATGCTATTCTTTAGTATATAAATATGACCTACTTATTTAATTGTAATGGCTCTCACTTTACCTACCTATAAATTGAGAAGACTGAATTAATTTCTCTTACATCTCTAAGACTGTACAACTATGATTTATGCTGAACATAGCAAATTTCCTATGAAATAAAAATAAATCTAAGTGTCTAACACTGAATATATAAAAGTTAATAAAAACTGAACTCTCGAAGAATGAGGGAAAGGGACTGACTACAAAGGGAGCACAAGGAATATTTTTGGAATGATGTTGAAAGGTTCTAAATCTTGGTTATGGCTATGACTACATAACTATAAATATTTATCAAAGCTCAATGAGCTATACTTGTAAAATGGGTCTATTATACGTAAATTATACCTCAATATACCAGACTTTAAAGAAAAGTACACTCTGGAATTCTCATCATGTTTATAAAAAAAGTCAATTTATTTTGAATTTCTTCATTCTTTTAAAACATTTGGATACATACCTGTATGCTGCACAGAACTAAAATATTCATTCTGTAGGCCATTCTCACTTTTAGTCCTATCAACAAGTTTCTGGCAAGCAGATTCTCCTTTATTAGATTCTTCGTTTTCACTTGCAGTATGATTTATTTTTTTCAGACTACATTTCACATTGCATATGTTTCTCCGATAACGAGGGTCATTTTCTTCCTGTACAGTATTTGAATCAATTACAGCTATGCAATGCTTTCTGTTTAGAATCTTCTTAATTACAGGTTTGGCAGGAGAGTTTTGTGATGAACAACTGTCCATTTCATTGGCTGAAGGAGAAGAAATACAACTGTCCTCTATAGTTGAACATTTTTGTATGACTGTATTTTCATGGTAATGAGGATTAGGTTCATATTTTGGTTTTTCCAAACCAGGGAAACAAACAACAGCCAAAAACCAGTGTGCACTGTAAAAAATAAATGAAACTACTGAATATATAATTACAAAAGCTTATTTATTATATTTGGCAATAAATATCAAATGAAAGGTTTCTTCTAAACTTTTGTAAACAAATTTATTAAGAAAGCCCAGTATTTTCAATTTTCAAATTAATTCACTTGTTTATATGATTCATTGACTATTTAACCATATTGTTTTGGTTGTTAGAATTTTAACTAGAATTATCTAGCTTAAATTCACTTTTATAAGCAATTCATGAACATTTCTTTCTTTTTTTTATAAAAACATCATTGCTTTTCCAGGCAATTTAATGTAATATACATTACTTTACAATTTATCATTCCCATTCATGCTCCTTTGTCATCTTTATATCAAACTGACAGAAAGCTATCTAGTCTCAATATTAAAACATCTTCAGAAATCTGTAGACTATATACTCTTCAACATTTTCTGTTTTGTGTGTGTGTGTATGTGTATGTGTGTGTATGTGTATCAGGAACCCTGATGGAGCAGTGGTTAAAATGCTTGGTTGCTAACAGAAAGGTTGGTAGTTTGAACCCACAAGCCATTCTGAGGGAGATATGGCAGTCTACATTCATAAAGATCACAGTGCCTTGGATACCATATGGGGCAATTCTACTCTGACTATGAGTCAGAATCAACTCAATGATAGGGGGTGAGGAGAGTGCTGGTTTGGGTGCATATATAAATACCATATTGTTTGCACATAATGCACATAGTGCTCATAGAAAACTAATGTGTGAGGGGGGTTGCATGGTTTCAAAAAACTGTAAAACACATTATTTGAGTAAAAATACACTCTGTGTGTGTGTGTGGGTGTATCTATATCTATAGCTTTATCCTTTTATTTTACTTCTGCCTTGTCATTTTTTGTATTAATAAGGCATCAGTTGTAATGGCATTGATTCCAACTCATGGTGACCCCATGTGTGTCAAGAGTAGAACTGTGTTCCACAGGGTTTTCAACAGCTAATTTTTCAGAAGTAGATCACTAGGCCTTATTTTCAAGGTGCACTACATGGGCTCTAATAGCCAACCTTTCAGTTAGCAGCCAAGCATGTTAACTGTATGTACCATGCAGAGGTTTCATTAATAAAGCAGAAAGGGTTCACTAGAAAATAAGTGTAAAACTTTGTCTCATGCTGTACTGAAATGTAAATACACTGAAAGGAAATAACATACCTAATCATTAGTAGAAAACTTTAATTTCTACTACAGAGTTCCAGCTATCAAGTGGGTACTCATGATATCAATGAATCTAGGTTTCCCTAGAGTAAGCAGGTTCCCAAGAGTAAGGGGTAATCCACAATTAAGAAACTGTATGGTCTAGGCTAATAACCATTAATCGAACCAATAATTTTATTAAGAGTCCAGTATTTGTTAGGCAGCACCGTACTATGTACTGGAGATACAATAAGTGGGCTAAAGATGTCAGAGAGCTTATTAGCCAAGCACAGTATTTGCCATGGAGGAGGCATTAATAAAGGAGTTCTGGTGGCATAGTGCCTAAGGCATTTGACTGCTAACCAGAAGGTTGGTGGTCAAACCCACCAGCCACTCCACGGTAGGAGACTGGGATCTACTTCCATAAAGATTTACCACCTCGGAAGCCAAAAGGGGGTCTCTGTGAGTTGGAATCAACTCGATGGCAGTGAGTTTTTTTGTTCCAGGTGTTAATAAAGAAGCTCTGATGGCACAGTGCCTAAGGCATTTGACTGCTAACAAGAAGGTTGGCAGTTTAAACCCACCAGCCTGCAAAAGGAAGATGGGACAATCTACTTCCGTAAAGATTTACCACCTCAGGAAACCCAATGGAGGTCATACGAGTCAGAATCGACTCAATGGCAGTGAGTTTGGTTTTTTTTGGTTTGAGGTGTTAATAAATATTTTCTGAATCAGAAATAAATACTATGACAAGGAGAAAAGTTATTCCACATTCTAAGTTCTGCAAAATGTTAATATAACCCAAAGTAGTAGTGAGAAACACTATCTTTCCCTTCTTTAGACAGCATCCAGTAGAAGGATCACTTCATCCTCAGTATGTGAAGACCAGATGGACAAATGCTTTCTCCTGTTCTAAATTATTAATCTTCAGTACTCTTACAGACTTAGGTCAGGCTGGGATAGTAGAAAGGGAAATACACTAACTTCATCATTTCATCAACTTTAAGACACAATTGATTTAATCACATCTCTATTTGAGAAATACGGAAAGAAAATGTGTTTTAAAAATTGATGAAATATCAGACTTCCGGTTTTATGGTGGAATAGGCAGACAAGCTCCAAAGACCCTCTTCAACAAAATAAAGAGAAACCAATTGACAGAGATATAGAAGATAATTCTGGAGCTGTGAGCTTTGAAAGGAAGCATACAGAAGTGGATTAGGCACCAACTGGTGGAAAAACCTGAATGAAAACAGTGTGTATGGACACAGTTGGAGCAGTGGACTGTTAGCTACTCTGACAGGATCGACAGCCTGAATATTCCCAACTGGTGGTGGAACCTAAGAACTGACCTAAAGATCAGCCCTGGTTGCCAACGGCTGCAGGAATGACTGCGCTGGTGGCCTATGACTACGAAGGGAAATAGCAAGGAAGGAGACAACCGAAGTGTGGACTTCTGGCTGTCTGGAAGGTGCAGCCATTTTGACTGTTTACACGAGATGGCTACTTTTGATATTTAAAGTGACCAAGGGTGCACCCATTTTGAAGGTTTACAAGCAGTGGCCATTTTGGATATTTAGAGTAATAGCATTCTCATTAGGATTCCAGTGACCTAAGAATAGGCTCCATTTGCCAAGGGCAGCAGGGACATACAGGAGGCAGAGAACAGGAAAGGCGACAACTGGTGAGTGTATAAGTGCTGCCACCTAGCGAACAGAAGAGCACAACACAGTACCTGGCTTGCATAGACAACACACAAAAAAACGAATATTGTGGGAAGGTCACTCCAACATATGATCACCAATTAAATATAAACACAAAAAGGTCACAGTGCCTCAGAGACAACCAGCATCACAGTCCACACGAAGAAGCTAAGATAAAGCAGGAGAAACAAGGGAGCAGGATACAGACCCAAAACACATCCCTGAGGAAGACACAACATTGGAACTCCCTGATAAGGAATTCAAAAGAATTATATTTAGGGATCGGGTCTCTGGGAGCTAGGTAAGCACAGGCGGGCTTGTGCTTAGTCACCGGGAGCAAGGTAAGCACGGGTGGGCTTGTGCTTACTCACTGATCTGCACTGAACACTTTCCCGTGTTACCCTCCCGAGAGGGACTGGGTCTCCGGGAACAAGGTAAGCACGGGCGTAGCACAGAGTAGCAGGCCGGAAGAGCAGGAGGAAGGGGTGGAACCCAGGAAGCCAAAGAGAAGAGCGATCAGCCAAGGGGCA
>NW_006921967.1:1222749-1260466 GCF_000298275.1 Orycteropus afer afer | reverse complement strand
GGGCAGTGTTTCGTTCTGCTGTGCATGGGGTCGCTATGAGTCGGAAATGACTCGACGGCACTTAACAACAAACAACAACAACAATCTTCAACGAATTGAGAGACAGATCAAGGAAAACACTGACAAAATGGAGGAAAACACATAGAAAACCCTAGAAAAATTTTGAAAGACAATACAAGAACAAAACGACAAAATAAATGAAAAATTGAAATGATACATAATCTACAAATAGAAATCCAGAAGATTAATACTAAGTTTTTAGAAATAGATAACTCATTGAATGAGCAAAGGAATAGAACTGAATCAATGGAAGACAGAGTTAGTGAGACTGAAGGCAAATACCTCAATATTTCTTTGGAAAGGGGTCAATCACAAAAAGATCAAAACAAAATGAAGAAATCCTAAGGTTCATGAGGATACCATCAAAAAGAATAACCTACATGTAATCAGAATTCCAGAACATGAAGAGACAAATAAAACTACAGAGAAAATTGTTGAAGATTTGATGGAAGAGAAGTTTCCTGGTATGATGAAAAGAAAGAATATATCCATTCAGGAAGTCCAATGGACCCCAGACAGGATAGATCCCAAAAGAAAATCACCCAGACGTATCATCATCAAACTTACTAAAACCAAAGACAAAGAAAGAATCATGAGATCAGCACAGGAAAAACAAAAAGTTACCTAAAGGGACAACCAATAAGACTAAGCTCGGACTTCCTGGCAGAAACCATGCAGGCGAGAAGACAATGGGATGGTATATATAAAACACTAAAGGAGAAAAATTTCCAACCAAGAATTAGGTACCCAGCAAAATTGTCCCTCAAATATGCTGGTGAAATTAGAACATTTCTAGATAAGCAGAAATTAAAGGAATTTGTTAAAACCAGACCAAGCTTACAAGAGATGCTGAAGAGAGCCCTTTGGACAGAGAAATAACAACAGCCAACAACTGACCATTAACACACATGATGATATAACCCAGAAACCAACCCACCTATGGAAGTATCCTAAGTAAGTAAGCCTACAAATTGGAAACAGGGAACCACAGACATCAATTGACAAATGAGGATAACTACAAACCAAAAAGAGGGAAAAAACTGTGTTGTTACAGAATTTCTAGACGGTAGGGAAGTCAAGACAACTACAAGACAGAATGGACGGTTCTAAACTTGGGAAGAAAACTATAAATTACAGGTAACCTCAAAGAAAAATGAGAAACTTTCACATTAAAAAAGAGGACCAGCGTAAATATTCAGCAAATACTAAAACAATAGCAATGAAGGAAGTGATAATACGATTCATAAACAAAACAAGCTCAGCACAGAAAACTACACAACAAAGAAATCAGGAGCACCACGAAAAAGCACATAACAAAATGACAGCAACAAATTCATACTTGTTGATAATTACATATCTGACAAAGAACTTATCCCTGAAAACTCCAAAACCTAAACAACAAAAAGATTAAAAATCCAATTTAAAAATGCACAGAAGACATAAATAGACACTTCAGCAAAGAGGATACAGGCAGCCAGCAGATACATGAAGAGATGCTCATGATCATTAGCCATAAGAGAGATGCAAATCAAAACAGCAATGAGATACCATCTCATCCTAGCACTAATGGCAAAGTTCAACAAGACAGAAAATAACAAATGCTGGTGAGGATATGGAGAGACCGCAACTCTCATACACTGCTGGTGGGACTGTAAAATGATACAACCACTGTGGAAAACAGTATGGCGGTTCCTTAAAAAGCTGGAATTAGAAATACCGTTTGATCCAGCAATACCATTACTAGGTATATAACCTAAAGAAGTGAGAGTCAGGACAAGAATAGATATATGCACACCCATGTTCATCGCAGCACAATTTATAACAGCAAAAAGATGGAAACGTGCACATAAACAGAAGAATGGATAACCCAACTGTGGTACACACTCACAATGGAATACTATACAACCCTAAAGAATAATGTAGAATCTGCAAAACACCACATAACATGGATGAACTTGGAGGACACTGTGCTGAGTGAAAGAAGTCAATCACAGATGGACAAATAGAGCATTAGTTCATTATTGTAAAAGTTCAAGGATATATGGAAAGAAAGGTTTCTTTGTTGGTTACTAGGGTGGGAGGGGAGGGGAGGTAACACTGCAAAAAAAAAAAAAAGCACTGACCCATGTTACTTTAGTTTGGTGTATTTCACTGTACATAAATTATATTTCAATAAAATGAATTTGAAAAAATGTAATAAAAAATTGATGAAATATGACAGAAGCTAGTAATGCTCAACCTATACCTAAAACCAAGGCCTAACACAGTTTTTAACATTTTTAGCCATGTCGATATGAATAAATAAATTTCTATCGTCTCACTATAAACTAAGAAAAATCCTTTCTCTGGCTGAGAGGAGAAAGCTAAATCAAGTAACCTTTAAGTCACTTCCAACCTCTTTTAAAATAAGCTACTTCGACCTTAAATAACATTATAAAAGAAGAGGCTAAAATAGGCAATTTCACTTATCTCAAGATGAATTTGTTCCAAATATTAAATTTCTGCTCTTTGTCAATTACTGTGACAATTTTTAGCTAACAGCATATAAACTTTTAAGTTTAAAGATAATTAGTACTACTGGAAGTAAAATATATGACAAATATCTGGGAGTCTCCCATTTTGTTCCCATGGGATTGCTGTGAGTTGGGAGCAGACTGGATGGCAGCCAACAACAACCTAATATAACTAGGGAATAGAAACATTTGTAAGCCTACTTAAAAACAAAAAAAGAGTTCTCTTTATTTGAAACTTACTCTTCCAACTAATAATGGCAGAGCATTTTGCAAGACCCTTAATTAGCTCTACATCTTTCCCCATTCATTACCTCTCATGCCAACATGACTGTAAGCATTAATGGCGTCCATGTACATTAGATACAGTGACTAAGAAGATGTGCCTCTATCTCTAAAGTGTGTGCTCCCAAATTGTATTCCTATTTGTGGTGGTGATGTTTTTATGTCAACTTAGCTGGGCCTGGTTGAGTGGCTGGGCAGCTGGTGGTAGTTATTCCCCATGATTAGACTGGCAATCATCTCCACGGTAGGATCTACCACAAGCACCTGAGTAGCTGCCTTTGGGATGTGGTCTCCTTCCTGTATATAAGGAGAAGCCTTTGGGAATGGTCTCTAGCCTATGGCACACTTGGACCCTGCATGTAGCCATGTCGTTGCTTAGCAGCCTGCTATGCTCTGCCGACCCTGGAGCTTACAATGGATTAAGTTAATGGCCTGCCATGTGGTTTGGTAACATTGGGACTGTGCCTTTTTACTTGTCAACCCTGAGGCTTCTCAGCCTCAGCAGCCAGCAGCTGTCTGAGTGAAGAAATGCCTCTAGCTCCAGTGGGCCAGGAGCAAGAGGCAGAGCTAGACCCCAAGGCTGAGGGACTTTCACCCAGCCCCTAGAGCCTGGCACTTGAACTTGGTCTAAAGCCTCCAAACTGTAAGAATAAACTCCTATTTGTTAAGGCCATCCCATTTGTGGTATACTTCTTGTCAGAGTGGCACTAGGTAACCAGAACACTATTTAAAATTTTTATACTTAATTTCTGCTAAATGGCTTTCTATATATATGTTCAGTAGACAGCTGCTACATCAAATGTTACTTTCTATCACTTATTAATGTCAAGAAATGTATCTTAATTTGGGGAGAATGAAAGGGGTAATTAGTTTAATTTCAACTTAGTTTTAACTTTATTTTATGATAGTATGTTTGATTTAAAAGAAAAAAACACAGCTTTGAAGAGGTTGTGCTTTATAATCCACATTTTGACCTAGTCTACCACTTGGACTGTACTAATAATGGAGCACAGGTCTCATGATTAAAGCATAATTTTAAATAAAGAGAATTTGATTTTGAGTATGCTATAATTCACTTTATTTTTTTAACATAACGTTAATCACAGCTATGCCTTTTAACATCAACAAATGCACAGAAAACCAACCTCATACAGGGTTAGTGTGAGATCATGGTTAAGACAAAAGCAAGGTTATTTCATAATGTATCTAAACACAGACAAACACGAGATCACAGTGCAGCCCACAAAATACCTTTAAAACATCCCTCTCCTGTTAAATGAGCAAATACTATTTCTTACCCAATCACAGAATTTGTGTGATAACAACCAATCAAGAGCAAACCATCACTTTCTCAGCCCCTCCCCTAAATCCCCTAACCAAAACTCAAAGCCTGTAATAGACCCTTTCTAGCACTCTCTTACTGAATATTGTCCTCCACTACAACAAGTAATAAACCTAAGCTGTTCAACTACATGTTATGTTCCTGGTGGGCTTTAGCTGGAGGGCACAGAAAAACAAACCAAAAATAAAAAGACAGATAGATACAAAAAAACCTCTCAGGTCTTAATTGTATAATAATACTATCCTAATATACCAATAGGAGCTCTGGTAGCATAGTGTCTAAGGCACTTGACTGCTAACCAGAAAAACCCACCAGCCACTCCTTGGAAGGAAGGTTGGGCAATCTATTTTTGTAGTGATACTGCCTTGGAAAACCAAGGAGGGGTCGTTATGAGTCGGGTCCAACTCGACGGCCCATAACAACAATATACCAATAGCTCTCTCTAATCATTGTGGGGAAATGATACCGTGTTCAAGGATCTTCGCTCACAGAATAGCTTCTAGTAGTCAGAATAGCATAATATATAGAAGCTGGTTTTCAATCTGAACAAATTTCTTAATTCCATCTATCTCTTCTCCATTTTGGTTAAGAGACAAAGCTTTTTGTAGGTGAAAGATGCAAATTCTTTTAAACGAACTAATCAGTATTTTGGTGTAAAATAGCCTTTTCCATACAATATTTGCTATAACACTAACACTACTGTTTATTTTTTAATGATATTACTCCACACTGAACAATAAAAGTAAATTCAGAAAGTTATCTAGTGACTCCAAAATTCAGCATCATACATGATTTACTAGAAAACAGCTTTAATTTAAAAAAAGTAAGGTGGTACAAATATATAAAACAAATATCTCAGAAAGAAATTTTAAAATGGATAATTTCTTCACCTGAGAAACACATTTTCTAAAACTTGCCATCGTTATTTACACAAAGGAATTCGTACTCACGCTTCATTAAGGGGTACAAAAATAAAATCCTTCTCAAAAATATCGACGTGCCGGGTCCAGGTTTTTACCCTCCCATGTCGCTTTTGCTGTATTCTGTGAAACAAGAGATACATTATCAATCTTCTGAAAAGTCTCTCGCTTTAGCTTATATGCAGCAATTTATAAATTATAAAGAATCAACAGCACAAACAGGTGTATAAAATGGTTTAATAAGTTGGGGAAAGAAACTAGAGCATCTGAGATGGAGCTAGGAAGGCATGAAACTATCCATAATTGGATTTAAAAGAAAGATACTTGATTCCTGCTACTACATCCTAGAGGTTCCAACACTTGTCTTGTCTAGACTTCTTTTCCCATCATCTGTATTACTTTACTACTAGCAACTTAGTTGCTATAGAAGGTATAGGAACACTGACTACAGAAACTTTGGAGAAAAGGGGGGCAGGAAGAGTGAATAAATATCTTAGGGTAGATAAAGCAAGAAAAGATTGAGCACAGAACAGTAGTGAAGAAATGAATGCCATCAACTCTAAGACACTAAATTGGAAATTGCTGCAATAGCAGAAAGTATTATTTTATGTATAAGCAACCACCAATTAAGACTTTCAGTAGTAGTTATAACAATATCGTCCCAATGTTTTATATTTATGTTAAAGAGTTACCACCAAGTCTTCGAGCTGGATGCTCAATAAATGGGAGAAAAATTTTAAAGAAATTAACTGAGACCTAATATGTAGAACGGTATTTCCTTAACTTGTTTGAAAAGAATTATTCAAAGACTTTATTACCAACTCAGGTTCACAAGATCCTCTAGGGCATAAGAACATCCAGGGCGAAACAGAGCAATGTTTATTTAATAAGCATACAAATAATTTTTGTTTTAAAACCATCAGGCATACCTGGGAAACACTGTTCTAGATACTGCACCTAGACCTTTATGAATTCTAGTATTCTTAAAGCTTTAGAATATTATGAATTCTAATCATTTTGTAAACTAGTAATAGAACTAAATGATGGTTCCTAATACGAAAAAGTAATTAAGTTAAGCTTGAATGACTTACTACATCTGTTAAATATCTTTAAAGAGTTTGACTTACGACAGATTAGTTGTTTCATGAAGATTTCTCCTCTCTCTCTGATTAAGGCGTTTATAGAAAAAAGAACTGAATATATGAATTCTGTCGGCTTCTTCTTTCTTCAATTTTTCAAGCACCAAGTATCTAATTTATAAAAAATAATTCCAATTAATAATTCATGTTTTGGGAGCTCTGGTAGCATAGCATCTAAGGCATTCGACTGCTAACCAGAAGGCTGGAGGTTCAAACCCACCAGCTACTCCTCTGAAGGAAGACTAGGCAATCTACTTCCATAGTGATACCACCTCGGAAACTCAAGGATGGGTCGCTATGAGTCAGATCCGACTTGACGGCAGTGCGGTTTATTAAAAAGTCAGCCAAACAGTGATCAAGTATCTATTTAACACTGTCAATATATTCCTCATAACAGAAAAGTTAATTTCTAGACAATGATAAATACCAGGCTATCCTTGAGTAATACACTGATATTTGAAAGTAAAATTATGATTTCTAAGATCTAATATTTTAAGAGCACTTTCTAAAATCAAGAGTAAACATTAAGTCCACACAAAACTTGTACAAAAACCTGTACACATCAATTATTTTCACATTATTATTGGTAATAGCCAAAAAGAGGAAACAGACACTGAAGAAACTCCCTGAGTCAACCTTTCAGCCAAATAATGAATGGGACTATAAAACAAAGAAAACACCCATGAAGAATATGCTCTTTAGAATCATTAACTATACGAGACCAAAAGGGCAACATCTGCCCAAAACCAAAGATGAGAAGACAGGGAAAGACAAGGAAGCCAGATAAATGGAAACAAGGAACCCAGGAAGGAAACATGGAGCATGCTTACATATTGTAGGGATTGCAATCAAAGTCATGGAAAAATCTATGTATGAACTACTGATTGGAAAACTAATTTGCAAAGTAAATTTTCACCTAAAGCACAGGAAATGTTAAAAAAACAGTGGACACAACCCAAATGTCCATCAACTGGAAAACAATTCATAAATAAATATATCGTGATATATCCATGACAGAATATTATTCAGCAATAACATGGAATAAAGTGATTATACATACCACTATTAAGAAAAACCTTGATAATATTATGCTAAGGAAAAGAAGCTAGTCATAAAATATGTACTGTATGATTCCATTTATATGAAAATATCCAGAATATACAAATCGATGGTGACATTCCCCATGCTCCATTGATTTATCTGTCCTTCCACCAAACCACAGCATTTTGAATACTACAGCCATATACAATGTAGGTGTGTGTACAAGTCATATATAATGTGGGTGTGTGTTCATAAACATACACAGAATTATGGTAGACTGAACATTCCCACTTTATTCTTCTTTTTCTGAACTGTTTTAGCTATTTTAGTTCCTATGCTTTTCTATATAGTTTTAGAATACTTTTGTCTCCATAAAGAATTCTTGCTGGACTTCTGATGGAGTGTGTTAAATCTGTGTATCAATTAGGAGAAAACTGCAATATTTAGTAAATTGAGGATTCCAATCCATGATCATAGTAAGTTTCTCTATTTAGATCACATACATACCTGAACATGTTTTGATAGATTTATATCAAAGTATAAGATAAATACATGACTAAGACAGATTGGGATGAAGGATAGTGCCTTCCACTTCTGAAAAAAACTGGCTACTGAAAACCTTATGAATAGCAATGAAGTGCTGTCAATTAGTAGAAAATTTTATGAATAGCAGTTAAACATTATTTGACTTGGGTTTATTTTGTTTTTCTTTTTCTTGTTTTTTGAGATGGCAGCTTATTTAGATTTTTCTTCTATAAGCCTAATGATTTTCTGTTATGGTTGTTATAGCAGTTATCAAGAGAGGGTAACAATTTAAAAAAAAATATTATTGCATGTTAACCAAATTATTAATCTGGCTTTTATCTCCATTACCCTAATGTAATTGAATTAGCTTAGGGTCATTAAAAATAAAATAATAATCACACACACACACACACACACACACAAACCCAAAAAAACCCACTGCCATCGAGTGGATTCCAGCTCATATGACCCTTTATCACCCAACTCAACTGCCCCATAGGGTTTGCAAGACTGTAAAACTTTATGGAAGCAGATTACCTCATCATTCTCCCACAGAGCAGCTGCTGGGCTTGAACCAATGACTTTCTGGTTAGCAGCCGAATGCTGTAATCACTATGCCATCAGAAAATTCATCCTTCTTCCCTCCTAAGTTTATTCTGCTTCTCCATTTACTACCTTAGTTAGTGGCAACATCATTCAGCAGGTCTTTTGCACCCATTTCTTTTCTTTTCAATCTCTACTTAATTGGTCCTAAAAAATTCTGCCTCCTAAAATATCTTATCAATTTCTCCTCATTCCAACTAAAATGCCTGAGTCAAATCATCTCTCCTCTAAACTTCCAAAGTGTACATGCCTATCAAAATGATCAGATGGAAATTCAGTGATCACTTCTCTGATTAAAACCTTTCACTCATTAGAATTATGTTTATATTTTCATATTGTAGGTTACAACCATTAGTAAGCTATAAAATCACTTTAGCAGGTTTCTACAACCATCTGTTTAGTTTGTTTTGTTATATGAAATACATTAGAATAAACCAGAAAATATTATTTATGAGTACTGTGCAAATGCTAGGCCCTTTTCCTAGTGCCTGACATGTGTTATTTAATTCTTACAACAACTCTTTCAGGTATTCTTATTATTCCTCTCTTAAAAATGAGGAAACACAGTAGAGACTTCCCAACTATTAAGAAGTTAAGTGCCATTGATGGAATTCAAAATCTAAACAGTTTGACTCCAAAAGTCAAAGATATACGTATAACTGAATATGTGAAAGAACAGAATAAATAGAAGATTTGCTAAGAAATTAGTAGAAAATTAACTTACTTCAAATAAAAGTCTATGATAACATCATTTAAAAATTCCCCTTCATTTAGACAGTGCAGGTCCTCATTAGTAACAGAAATGCCTCCCTTAGCTGGAGGTGGTGGATAAACTATTAGTCTGTAACAAAATTAAAAAAAATAAAAAAGAAAGAAAGAAAATTATGATGTAATAAAACAGAGGAAGAAATTCAAAGCATTGCAAATAAAAAGGAATTTTCTCACTTTTCTACAGGACCAATGAAGATAGTATGGCTCTCCCCAGTTTCTTCATCCTCATCAAAAAATTGGAATTCTTGTTTGTTTCGAAGTTGTATTTTAGATTCAAAGGACACCTGGCAAAGGAAATTAAACTATCAGCCTATAAAATCAACTGGAAAAAATTTCAGTAAAAGTAAGCCACACAGTCAAGAATGTTTAATAAAAGTATGCGTGATATTTAACAATAAAACCCAACAAATAGGCAAAACTGAGGGACCCCATTCAACTTTCATGTGTAGCTTCTAGAACAATGATACTCTCTATGTAACAATGGTTTCTAGCATTGTGTCTCTAAGATCTCTACTCCCATACAGAATTACATCATGTTAGTAAAATCCAAAGAACAGATACAGTAGCCTTTTCTGATAGCAGGGGAAGCCTACCTAAATCTAACTGCTAAGAATTCCATGGGATGTAGAGGCAGAGGCTCAAGGAGCACAGTCCAAGGAGCATTAGTTTTCCACAAAGCCAAATTAAACAAGTAATCTTAAGAGGAAATAGCCTTCCATTGACATTTGGGTCCATTTCAGTTGCATTATGGCACCAGCCTGCTTTTCTCCCCTCTGGCATTATCTCTTACAGCCAACTCTGCAAAGTAATGGGAATGATTTCTTCTTCCTTCCTCTGCCTCTTTCCAACCCAGTAACCATGCAAGTTTTTCTTCTCTTGTCTGGTCTTGTTCAACTTTATCAAGACTGTGCCTTGGTAAAGTCTGTATTTCCAAGTTTGTAGTCAGTTTGAGAGATTAAGTGTTTCCAATATATTAAGTCAGCAAAGTTCAGTTGCTTTGGTAGGTGAGAAATTTAGAGTATTTAACTTTACTTGTATTATTTAATATTATACCATGTGTTATATATAGTAATACTGTTGCCTTTGCTTAGGTGGCTTCAAAGTTGCCTTAGTATATGAGTAACTATTCTAGAATTACATACGTATGTTGGCAACCAAGATCATATGGCATTGTCCACTTTCCAAGTTTTCAAACATGTATGCACGTTACGTATAATTGTTCAATACGTCAGGAACCGAAATTCCTTTAAAATAAGTTGTAATGGAGCCAATAGCATCACTGGGAAACACTAGCAAACCTAAGACACAAGGTAAAATTAATTAGAATGTAACAGTGCATGTATGTATGTATCGGAAGTGAGGGTAAAAGGAAAAAAAAAACATACAAAAAGAGGAGATTAAAGACAAGAACAGAATGTGGAAAGAAACTACAACTCTGAAATCAGTATCAAGGTATTTGTGTCATAGGTCTCCCACCTATTAATATTCTGATACAAGATAGTACACAAATCACACATGAAAGCAAGTAATTCTGAAACTGAAATAAAATACCTGACATGAAAATGACCAGTATTATAGTGAAATTATTTCCCTTTAAAAAGCTACCCATTATTTAAAATTATAAACATTTTAAAACATAATTACATTTTTAATTTTATTTTCTTTTTGCACACAACTTCCTTTGATGCTTTCTTCATAGGTTCTTGTACAGGCAACAAGTCTGCTATTGGCTTCTTCAAAGGGAATTTTCACAAAAAAATTGGAAATATTATTCTTTATACCAATTTCAGTAACGATACTTTCAAATACCACATTTGTCTGAGGATCAAGGCCAGTTTGAAAAATTAAGATAATATATTGTTCTTCCAGATCTGGGGGGAAAAAAAAACCAACAAACTCTAAGTCTGTATGAACAAAATAAACAGATACTAGAATAAGAGTAACAACTAGTTATTTCCAAGGCAATATCAGAAATCCTGGCATAATGCCCAAAATCATGTTTGGCATAAAGTGGGTACACAAAAATATTGGAATAAAGATCAGTGACACTGTTAACTGACAATCTTCTATCCTTACTTAAGAGAATAAAACCAGAACATACAAGTCTAGCAGCAGCTTAAGAAAAATCTATTCATGGATATAATTTATTTACTTCATCTAATAGGATCCAAATCTATTTACATACAGTTTTAAAAATGTATCGGTTGACATGTTGTCAAACCCAAATAGGTAACTGTCTAGCAAACTGGTTATTATCACTAGAGAATTTTAACTGCAAAAACTGCTATTCACTAATATGCCAACTCTTACAGCTTTAATAATAACTTTTACTCATCATTAAGCTAAAGCAGCAATAACTAACATACATTTATTGCTGAAAAGTGTTTTACAACCAGTCATGCATGCTATTCCATAACTGGAAAACTACATCTATTTACTGTAGAGGATGTAGACTCGTGTGAACTTGAAAACATCCTCTTTGGGCCAATTTTCAAGGATTCCATTTACATGATTATGTGCACTTAGTACTTTTATCAGTGTATAAAAAAATTCTTTTTACTAAGATTACACAGTGGTATAATAAAAAAAAGTGCAAATCTTTTGAATTTTAACTTTAGTTCTGAAAACTTTTTAAATGGTCAAACCTGGATTTTGCCTTTGGTCCTGCCACTTTCTGTGGGCTTTTCCTCATTTATAACATGGGGGAAATAATATCTATTGACAAAGTAGTTGTCAAGATTATAGATAAGAAAGATCTAAGTTATCTATGAAAGTGCACTCACATTCTGCTATTCAGTAAAACTGTATGTATTCAACTTCACTTGTTAAATTTTTTAAATAAATCACATCTATTCTACATAACTTACTTGTTAACTTAGTTATTCCTTTACACTCATTCCAACCTTTATCCTCTTTATTCATTTGAAGTTGCAAACTCAGCTTCTGATAAACTGCTGGTATTGTCTGTAGAAATACTACTGGTAATTTTCGGACATTACACCATTCACATTTAGTTAGATCAGAGGTATTTAAGGTAATCGCTACAGGATCACTTTCCGGTTCTGGAAGAAAACAAATGTAAATGGAAAAGGAATCAATTCTTAACAGGGTAAAGTCATGGATAGCATAAATAGTGAGGAAACATAAGATTAAAGGTAGACACATTTATTATGCTCTGTATATAACAAAGCTCCTGGAAAATAAGGAAAAGAATCTTCATAAATGTCTTAGAAAAGCTTGGACACATTTTTCCAAATGAAAAAGGGGTTCTAATGAAGTATATATATAATATATTATATATAATATATATATTGTTGTTGTTATGTGCCGTCGAGTCGACCCCTCCTTGGGTTTCCAAGGCAGTATCACTACGGAAATAGGATTGCCCAACCTTCCTTCTGAGGAGTGGTTGGTGGGTTTGAACCGCCAGCCTTCTGGTTAGCAGTCAAGTGCTTTAGCCACTATGCTACCAGAGCTCCTAATATATATATTATATACATATATATACATATATATATATAAAACAGGTTTTGTGATGCTACAAAATGAATCTTTATGTTATACTGTTAAAACATATGCTCTTTGTTAATAAATGTAATGACTAATCTTAATGAATTCTATGATTATCATTTAACTTTAATTCATATAAAGTTCTTCAGTATAAATGAAACTTTAGTAAATAAAAAGATATAAAATAGCTTACCTTCTAGTTGTATCTTGATAAAATCTAAACAAAACTAAAAAAAGGATAAGATACATTAGTACTGGTCACAGAGTAATGAAGGTTTTGCTACACACGCCCTAAATAAGATGTTACATGGACCTTAGTCTACACAGGGCAGAAAAACTGAGCCATCTATCATGTGTTTACACAAAAGACATTTTCTCATACCCCTCAGAAAAGTAGGCTTCATGTCCTCCCCAAGTATTGATAACATTTTTTTAATATTATTGTTTCATCTCTTGACAACTTTTTAATTTTAAAAATTCAGAAGTTGGGAGAACATTACAATCAACTCCTGTATGACCCATGCCTAGATCCACCAACTGCTGTTATTCTGCCACACTCACTCCATCTCTCTTTCTGCATATATACACACACTTCCCTTTTGTTAAACAATCAGAAAACAGGTAGTGGAAAACACAGCATTTCATCCCCAAATCCTTTAGCATACATTTTTCCCAAGAATAAGGACATTCACCTATACAACCACAGTAACAATACCACATCTAAGAAAACAAAGATTAACTTAATTCAATAGACAGTTCATAATCAAATTGCTCAACTGTGTCAAAACTGTCCTTTGTAACGGTTTCATTTATTTTTTAACCAATAAATGATCCTGTCAAGGTTGTATTTACATCTGTCTCCTTAATCTGTTCTAATTTAGAGTAGAACCTTCTCCCTCACCCCCACACGTCCCATTCTTCATGACAGGGTCTTTTAAGAATCCAGGCTACCAAAACAGGAGCTCTGGTGGTGTAGTGCTTAAGGCATTTTACTGATAACCAGAAGGCTGGCGGTTCAAATCCGCCAGCCATGAATCCAGGCTGGGTTTTACAAAATGTACAACATTCTAGACTTTTTCCTCATAATCTATTCAGGTCATACATTTCCCAACAAAATAGCACATAGGCGATATATACTTTCATTGCATAACATCAGGAGGCATATCATGTCAGGTTTGTTCCACTACTGATGATACAAATTTAATAATTCAGTTAAGCCAATGACTGCCAGGTCTTTCTATTGTAAAATCTTGTAAAGTCCCACTCTTAATAACTTTTAGTTCAATCATTTAAGCACCCTTTGAAGAATCTTGCCTGAAGCAGTTATTACTGGCAGTTACAAAATAAGTGACTTTCTAACTATTTTAATGTGGAGAAGACATATTAAGTCTGATATAGCTTTAATTACCTCATTTGGTGGATTTACAGAAGTCAATAAAAAAAAAAAGAGGCAAATACTCTGAAATGCTTTTAAAAAATGAGTTGCTTTGTAGAGGGATGAGTACCTAACTGTGTTGTGTGATTCTGATTCATGGTAATTAGATAAAGCAAGTGTATCTACTCCTCACTTACCTACTGTTTTGTTATTTGACATGCCACATTTATGACAATAGTAAGAAATTTACTATCTGACTATTTTGCACATTAACAACAGATATCTGGCAGTAACGAATGCTGAGGTGAAAGGCTGGCTGTGATGGTTTAAGGTGGCTGAGGCATGCTGCTTAGTGGTATGGCAGTTATGAAATGATTCAGTTATCCTCCATTTTGCAATCTAATGTAGTCTTCCTTCATTTTTGCATAACAACTTGGTCTTTGGAACTTAATGATTTCCATAAGTGAGGAGTGAACATACAGTAAAATGATAATGGTAGAATCTAGCTTATATTTGGGTATTCATTGTTATATTCTTTCAACTCTTCTGTTTGAGTATTTTTGTGATATAAAGAAAGGAAGCAAGGAAATATAAATGTAGGAATTATTACAACAATGGTAACGTTTAGGATGTCACTAAAAATATCTTTAAAAATTGCATTTAGAAGTAAAACATTAATTGGTTTCACTGTGGAAGAGGTCAAGAATGGGTACCTGTGGCTTGGAAAACAGTTCAACATATATAGAAGCTAAAGTTATTATAAAAAACCAAACTCACTGCCATGGAGTCGATTCTCACTCATAGCAACCCCCACTGGGTTTCTGAGGCTGTAAATCTTTACAGAAGTAGATTGTCCCATTTTCTTTCCACAGAGTTGCCTGTAAATTTGAACCACTGACCTTATGGTTAGCAGCCAAATGCCTTATCCACTGTGCCACCAGAGAAAATTATGTCATATGACTCAAAATGTAGCATGATGATGATATAAAAAGTAAGTTGGAAGCATCTGAATAATTGCTACATGAAAGGTAGGAGTAGAAAAAAGTATGTCTAAAAATATGTGTGTAATTAAACCTATATATTAATATTACTAGTATACATTGAGCTTTTTCATTCACCTCCAAGAGTTTCTAAATTTTAGTTGGCCCAAAACTTTGATTTTTTAACTTCTCATTGCAAAAATGAGAGATTGCTTCATTTCTAATAAATGTAAACCATTTCAATTTTAATACACCAATTCTCTAAGTGAATTTTGAATAATTAACTTATCTAATAATAAATGACTATGAAATATGGTAAAACATTTGAAATTTGTTTCTCAAATTAATCACCACATGGCAGATAAATTCACAAAGCAAATGTCAAATCATCTTTTTAATTACACTATTTGAAGAAACACACTTCAATGATTAATGTTCTTTGAGAAAAGTCCATGCTACAAGTGAGATGAACATTACAGACTGTAAACTTCCACATTATAAGCACAATCACTTTTTAGGATAAAATAATTCACTTAACTTAGTATTTTTTTTTAAATCCGTTTCAGTACATCACTGTACACATATTGCTTTTTATTTTGTCAAAATAAATTCATAAAACTGGTTTTGCTTCATCGAAGATTAAATGTGTAATGTAACTAGTTAACTTCTATGGAAAAAAATAATTTAAATTTTAATGTCATTCTTGATAGACAGCTTTAAGACTACATCTGCAACTTTTAACAAAATATCTTAATCACCAGTAAAACTTTTAATTATAATATTGAAGAATTCTGAGTATTATAGCTAATGTGGGGAAAAGCCATAAAAGCTACAGGGTATTCCTGGAAATTTCTGATGTACAAAGTGACATAAGAGATATTTTTGTTAAGTGTCAGAAACTAGGAAAGATAATTTGTACTATGAAGGCTTGTGACAAAACACAAGTTTCCTAAGTCCCTGAAAAACACAAGTTTACTACAATGTTACTTGGCAGTAGCGGGTAGATAATTTATACATAATTTGCTTTAAATCTCCAGAATATTTCAGAAATTTTCTAGTTTTTAAATTGTAAGAAACTGGAATTTTCATGACAAACAAAGGAAATGCCAGGGCCCCACAGAACTTTCCTCTGTTAAGAAAACAGGTTCACAAGTAATTTGCTCATATAAAATAACCAATAAGGTTTTTTCTCCCTTTTGATCATATTATCCTAGAACCGTGAAATCTTATCAGAAAAAAAAAATCACTATAATTTAAATAATAATAAAACTACCTTTTAAATTACCTGCTATAGTACGTTTTCCTACAGATACTGTGGTATGTATAAAGGACAGTACTGGGAGATAAGGTTTTAAAGAAGGGTTGGAAGTAGACAAGCAGGGATACCAGCTAACACATATAAAATAAAGACTTAAAGAATCAGTGCAGTACTTTAGGAAGATTAATCTACCAACAATGTATTGTTGTTGTTGTTACGTGCCATCGAGTCAAACCCGACTCATAGCGACCCCTCCTTGGGTTTCCGAGGCAGTATCACTACGGAAGTAGGATTGCCCAACCTTCCTTCCGAGGAGTGGCTGGTGGGTTTGAACTGTCAGCCGTCTAGTTAGCAGGCAAGTGTCTTAGCCACTATGCTACCAGAGCTCCCGCAACAATGTATAGTACATACTAAAAGCAAACCGAACCCACTGCCATTGAGTTGATTTTGATGCACAGTTACTCCACTGGGTTTCCAAGGTGGTAAATCTTTAGAAGGAGCTCTGGTAGTGTAGTTCCTAAAGCACTTGACTGCTAACCAGGAGGCTGGTGGCTCAAACCCACCAGCCACTTCTTGGAAGTAGCGATACAGCCTCGGAAACCCAAGGAGGGGTCGCTATGAGTTGGAGTACACAGTAGAAATAAGGAAAATGACAACTAAGAAGGCTAAAGAAGAAACATTAAAATTTCATATAGAAAACAAATACTTGGATTGGTGGCAGTCGGAATAACTAGACAAGTAAGAGAGGTTAACAAAAGGGACTAATATGAGTTAAAAAGGGATGGTCTGGCATCCTAGAACTGAACTAGAACAAAAGCAAAATGGCTCCTACATGGCCAAATTTAGTTCAATAGTCTATCTCTAGGTCACTCTGAGTCAGAATCGACTTGATAGCAACAGGTTTAGTTTTTGATGGAGACTTAATACCACAATACATTTTTCTGCACATCCCAACGTTTTTGGTTTCTTCTTTCTCTCACGATGGTTCTTAAAAATACTGTTTTCATGCACTGACCCAGCATGAGAATCAAACAGTAACATAATGGAGGGTTTCATAACTCAGCAAGAATAATAAGTATTTTCCTATGATGACTATGTCACTATTCTAACACATAATGATGAATTTTTATCCACTGTTTTTTAATGGTGAGGAGCTCTTACTCCTACTTGTCTATAAACTCTTAAAGCAATTTAAAATTTTAAAATGATTTTAATATTCTATTAAATTGAACCTTTTGACTTATAATTTTTAAATATACATTATTACCCTTTGCAAAGGATATTTGAATCTTATAACTGGTATACTAAAGAGCTTAAGAATATACTTACAATTACAGGTTCTATTAACAGCCGGAAGAGTGTTCCCACTCGTATACTTCGACAGTTTAAAATGACACTGTCAAAGGAACTTTGGCGGCTTAAGGACATAGGATCAACTAAAGTTTCTTGAGAAATCACTTTACGACGTTTTAGAGGTGTGCTGATAATAGAATTACCAAACTGAAAAGGAAAATTTCCACCTAAGTTAATAAAACAAGGCTGCAAACTCTGTACATATATTCAAAGATGACCCCAATATAAGAAATGTAATTATCATATAAGACTGATTTTCCCTCAGCAGTATTAGATAAAGTAAAAAATTAACTGTTTTTATATAATCTTAAGTCTATTTTTATCAAGTTACACATTTATTTCCAATGAGCACTTTTGCAATTAAGCTCTGGTACACATCCAAAATGACTGCAAAACTGCCCACAGCAAATTTATACCAATTTACATACTCTACATTCCATTTCTCCAAATACTAACCAAGATGAAGCCCTATAATGCTTTCTAAGTTTTAAACAATCCGTCAGTTAAAAATAGGTTTCCTTGTTTTAATCGTATCTTGACTTCTTTAATTATGACCTTTTGTGAACTTTATTCACTTCCTTTATACGTTTTTCTATAGTTATTTTACTTAATGATTTTAAGAAATTAAAACTATAAAAAGAATCAACTTGTATTTTGTCACATAGCTCACTATTTTCTCCTATTTGCATTCACTTATCAAATTGTAAGGTATTTTGATACATGTTCTGTACTTTTTATTTAGTCAAATGTATGCATCTCCTCCTTTACTATGTTTGTTTGTGCTTTCATGCTTGGAAAGGTATTCTTTCAAGATTATATAAAAATATTAATTCATAATTTTTCTTTTGTCCTTTTTGTTCCTTTTTTTTTTTTTCATTTAAGGTGCCCATCTTAACAATCAAGTATGTATGTTTTCATATTCTTATTTGCACTCCTATAATCCTGACACATATATATATAATTTTCAACATTTAAATATATATTATAAACATTAGATGTTGCTGTTGTTGTTGTTATGTGCTGTCGAGTCAGACCCGACTCATAGCGACTGGTCCTTGGGTTTCCGAGGCAGTATCACTAGGGGAGTAGATTGCCTCTTCTTCCTTCCGAGTGGCTGGTGGGTTTGAACCTCCAGCCTTCTGGTTAACAGTCAAGTGCCTTAGGCACTACGCTACCAGAGCTCCCAAACATTAGATAATATATACCTATTTCTGTATCCTGGCATTCCCATCCAATAGTACCCTAGAAAAATTCTAAGAGTCATCTGGTATAGTGCTAATTTTTTATTTCCAATGGCTGCAAAACAGTTTGGATGTATCACAATTTATCCAGACATTTCACATTAATGGGCAATCAATTTGTTTGCAGTTATTTGACAGCAATGTTTGCTCACATGGTCTTATATACTGGGAGATTTTTTCCCTTTGAGATAAAGCCTAAGGAGTGAATTGTTTGATTAAATGGTATACATGTAAAATAATTTTAATAAATGTTGATACAGTGCTTTCTTTAAAGCTCACAACTTTTTCTCCCATAAGCAAAATATGAAAGTACTTCTTCCTTTGAATTACTGTCAGCAGCATTTCTGTATTAATTTTGCAGGTGTAATATAAGTGCAAATCTTATATTAGAGTATTTAAGTCATCTACATATTTCACTTTAGAGCATTGTCTACTGACATAGTTTAACTTGTCCCATATGAACATTTTAAGAATTTCATATAGTAAACTACAAAACAAAGAACAGTAATACATAACATTAGATAAAAAATGTCCAAATTTCTAGCCTTGTTAAAATGACTTCTCCCTATGTACTAGATAATACAAGAAATCTCATATATTTTGCTGTAAGGTTATTATTTGTTAAATCATTTACACTTCAAACTTTTGACATTTACTTCTGTGTATAATTTAATGATCTTCCACTTAAGAAACAATCCATCTTTTTTTCTTGACACTACCAAATTGCTCTCAAACAAACAAACAAAAAAACCCTTTACATTCCAAAGGGAAGATTTAACCTGAATAGTTGTAAATAAATGTAAAAAGTACCTGGTCTTTCATTCTTGCTTTTCTTGGTAATGTAACTGTATTTAACTCTGAATCTGCTGGAATGCTTCTTAGTTCATGCTCTACACTGCAAATATTTTCATTAAGGGCTGCTTCTACTTTTCCAGTGGATGGTGCTGGAGAAGAACATGCTGAATCAGCGGGTTGCGGAGATATGCTCTCTCTTCTGTTAGTTCTGTCACTGTCATCATCATCATCACTGGACAAAATGACTGCAAAGAAAATGTTAAATGCTTCAGGAGGTATTTCACTAGTCAAATTAAAAGTGTAAATAAGTCACCAAAGTGCGAAATATACCAAATTTGCTTTGGATCTCCTCCAGATGTGATGTTAATAAAAATATGATACAAACCATTCTGATAAAAAGTTAAATGAGGAAAAGAATGGAAGAAAGCCTAAGACAGACTTAAAATTTTTTTTTTTACAATATTCAAAGATGAAATTGATTTTTGATTCCCTCACCACTCTTCCAAATAGCACTATACACACAGTTCAAGAATCAAGAATGTTTACCAGTAGGTCTATTTCAGAGTTCTAAAATCTAAGTTGTAAAAATAACTTGCATACAGTTAGTTCACAAAATAGTATCCATTTTAAATGTGTGTGAAACTCCACATGACCAGATGATTTTATCTCACAGAAAATCACTTAAGTCAAAATTGGTCTTCAAGAGAACCTGGACTGGTGCCTCCTGCTCTACAAACAGTTTTGAGTAAATTAATGTGGACAAGACAATGACATCATGAAGGTAATTTGCTCTTACCCCTTATGACAGTTACTGAACCTTTTGTATACCAGTTACCATTGAGTTGATTCTGATTCCTGGCATCTCCATGTGCGTCAGAGTAGAACTGTGATCCATGGGGTTTTCAACAGCTGGTTTTTCAGAAGATTGCCAGGGTTTACTTCTGAGGTACCACCTCTAAGAGGACTTGACCCTCCAACCATTCAGTCAAGTGCACTAACCATCTGTACTACCCAAGGACTCCAAAGCTTGTCATATCCATCTCTAATCATAACTGACCAAAGCCACCACACTTCACTCAAATTAGTCTTACCTCCCTACTCTGGAGTTGTAAAACCTACATAACTTGGCCCCTGTTGATTTTTCTAACTTTCTCATACTACTCTCTTTATGTTCCAGGCATACTAGCCATTTATTCTATTCTTCAAATACAATATCCCCAGAGCTTAAAACAGTGCCCAGGATAGAACAAACATTCAAAAATTATATACTAAAACATCCATAAACTTTTTTTTTTTAAATATATCCCACAAAGAAATGCTTAGTTATTATCTACTGAGTAATGCACATTTCTCAGAAGGACATCTACCCCAGCATCATTTTTCCAATCTTTTTCTATTTTGCTGTCCAGTCTCAGGAATAAATAATTTTGGATTTTTTTCAGAACTGTCTCATGTTGAGAAAACCTAACAGGCCAGATCAGAAGATCTAAGCAGAAATACGTGTATTTCAATGCTAGTATACGGCTTTGCCACTTATTAGATATTTGCCTGATTCTTTTCTGTAAAATTAGAATACAAATGAGTAATAATATTCCACAAAATTACTGCAAGGACTAAGTGATTTAATGTAAGTAAAATATTAGTGTTTGATATACATGTAAGTTTTTTAAAATAAAGTCCAAGAATGTTTATAGTGTTCACAAAAAATATGAATTTAAAAAAAAAAAATCTACATGACATACTATATCTCACTCACTGCCGTCAAGTTGGATCTGACTCATAGCAACCCTCTCCTTGGATTTCTGAGGCAGTATCACTATGGAAGTAGACTGTGTAACCTTCCTTCTAAGGAGTGACTGGTGGGTTTGAACTGCCACCCCTCTTGTTAGCAGTCAAATGCCTTAGGCACTATGCTACCAGAGCTCCTGATATATTGTATGTACGTACATACACACACACACCATGCAAAGCAACCACTGCTGTGGATCCGACGCAGTGACCCCTCCTTGCGTTTCCAAGGCAGTATCACTACAGAAGTAGATGTAGATTGCCCAACCTTCCTTCCGAGGAGCAGCTAGTAGGTTTGAACCACCAACCTTCTGGTTAGCAGTCAAGTGCCTTAGGCACTACGCTACGAGAGTGCCTTATATGTTATTTTATTTGTCCTTCTCAAAAACACTGTAAGCCAGAAAATATAACCACTTACAGATGAGAGGGGTTAAAGTAACTTGGCCAAAGGCAGAAAACTGGGCACACATAACTGGGACCTAACCTGAGACTGGAGCTTAATCTGTGCTTTTTTTACTACTAAAGATCAACATAATGAGAACAAAGTCAGTTATTAATTGCTAACAACATGGACCAGGCTTCAATATATCTCCCCCTAAAAATGTTATATAATTGTCACGAGATAGCTATTACAAACTATACTTTTCAAGCATGTTCATGAACACATTAAAAATATACTAAAAAGATACTAAACTGGTTATCAGAAATACCACAGGGAGTAAAATACTTACTTGGATCATTTAGGTCTGATAGGCTTGTTTTCCTTTCTTTCAAGTTTGTAATTTTGGTTAATTTTGCCCCAGGTAAAATGACTTTCCCATTAGTCTGTAAATAATTCTGTCTACTATCGTCACAATTCACAATAATATCAATTGGAACCTTTCCCACACTGCTGCCATAAAACTTCTTGATTGTTAATCCTGTGTTTTGTGACTTTTGTCCTCCAGAATTCTGATGGATTGATGTCCTTAATAATGGTCCAGTGGATTCATTCAAAGTTACAGCTTGTCTGCAGTTTCTTTGCAAATCCTTAGAAAAATTAATACCGCAATTTTGGCACTTGGTCTGATTTTCTTTTTCTTTTCCACACTTAGGACAATATTCTCGCTGTTCAGATACCTTAAATTAAAAAAAGAAAACAAATAAAACATTTTGGTGTTTTATTTCACCATGAGGAAAACAAACAAAAAAGTCTTAATATTAAGTAAACCCCGCTCCATCATCACCATGGTTACCAGGATACACTAAATAAATCACATTACTTGGAATTTAGCATATAAATAATGGAAGGCATTTTTAAGACTACCTAGCCCAGGAGTCTTAAAAATAAACTATATGTATGCTTGAGGATGCATGAAAATTTCCACAGTGTATAGGGCATAAATAATCTTAAGGGAATCAATTTCCACAATTTTTTAAAAAACTGATGAGTATTCTTCTGATGTCAAATTATCTTCTGCCACAATTGTGCTCATCCTGCATTAAAAAAGAAAAATCTGTATTCCATTTGAAATTGTACAATGATGTATGATCCTGGAGTATATAAACTTCCAAACCAACACAGTGATAATTCTGAATACTGGAAAAAGGAATTGATTCTGAAGGCTAGTTAACAAAAATGTTTTCAAGAGACATGATTTTTAAGTTATTGCTTAAAAAAATACTTTAAAGAAGGCCTAAAGGGGCTTTACAGAAGCTCTAATGAAGATTACATTTGAGAGGTTGTTAAAAAATTTTTTTGATATCAGAGTATCATGTGATTTTTGGCATGTAATTTGCAAATTCAAAGTATTGAATTATGATACTAGAATAAAATCCTTTCCATTCTTATGAACTTATTTATGAGACCAAAGTACTTAAACATTTATATCTATGTTGTTGTTGTTGTTAGGTGCCTGCCACTGCATCAGCTCCAACTCAGAGATCCTATGTACAAAACACTGCCCGGTCCTGTGCCAGCCTCAAAATCCTTTCTATACCTGAGTCCATCATTACAGCCACTGTGCCAATCCATCTCATTGAAGGCCATCTCCTTTTTCACTGACTCTCTACTTTACTAAGCATGATATCCTTATCTAGGGAATGGTACCTTCTTACACCAGGACCAAAGAAGGTGAGATGAAGTCTGGCTATTCATGCTTCCAAGGAGCATTCTGGCTGCATGTCTTCCAGGACAGATTTGTTCATTCTTCTGGCAGTCCATGGTACCTTCAGTATTCTTCACTAACACCACAATTCAAAAGCATCAACTCTTCTTCGGTCTTCCTTATTCATTGTCCAGCTCTCACATGCCTACGAGGCAATTGAAAACACCATGGTTTGGGTTAGGCAGATCTTAGTCTTCACAAAGACATCTTTGCTTTTCAGTACAGAGGTCTTTTACAGCAGATTTGCCGAATACAATGTCATCTGATGTCCTGACTGATGCTTCTTCTATGTGTGTTGACTGTGGATCCAAGTAATATGAAATCTTTGATAACTTCTTTTCTCCCTTTATTGTGATACTGCTTATTGGTCCACTTGTGGATTTTCATTTTATACTGACATATAATCCATACCGCAGCACACTGAAGGCTTTACTCTTCATCACTAAGTGCTTCAAGTCATCCTCATTTTCAGCGAGCAAAGTTGTGTCATGTGCAAATCTCAGGTTGTTAATGAGTCTTCCTCTAATCCTGAAGCCATGCTCCTCTTCATATAGTCCAGCTTCTCAGATTATTTGTTCAGCATACAGATTGAGTCAGTATGGTGAAAGGATACAACCCTGACACACTCTCTTCCTGATATTAAACCATGCAGTATCCCCTTGTTCGGTTTGAATGACAGCCTCCTGGTCTATGTACAGGTTCCTCCTCAGCACAGTCAAGTGTTCTGGAATTCCCATTCTTCTCAATGTTATCCATAATTCGTTATAATCCACACGACTGAATGCTTTTGCATAGTCAATAAAACACAAATAAACATCTTTCTGGTATTCTTTGCTTTGATCCAAGATCCATGTGACATCAGCAATGATTTCTCTCATTTCACGTCCTCTTCTGAATCTAACTTGCATTTCTGGAAGTTCTCTGTGAATATCCTGCTATAACCACTTTTGTATTATCTTCAGTAAGATTGTACTTGCATGTGATATTAATGATATTGTTTGATAATTTCCACATTCTGTGGGATTACCTCTTTTTGGAATGGGGACAAATATGGATCTCTTCCAGTCAGTTGGCCACATAGCTGTCTTCCAAATTTCCTGGCATAGACAAGTGAGTGCCTCCAGTGCAGCACCCGTTTGCTGAAACATCTGAATACGTATTCCATCACTTCCTGGGGCCTTGTTTTTCACCAAGTCCTTCAGTGCAGCTTCGACTTCTTCCTTCAGTACCACTGGTTCTTGATAATATGCCACCTCCTGAGATGGATAAACATTGACCAATTCTTTTTGGTACAGTGACTCTGTGTATTCCTTCTATCTTCTTTTGATGTTTCCTGCATCATTAAATATATTTCCATCCATCTTTCAATATTGAAACTCAAGGCTTGATTTTTTTCTTCAGTTCTTTCAGCTTGAAAATGCTAAGTGTGTTGTTCCCTTTTGGTTTTCTAACCCCAGGTCTCTGCACATTTCATCATAATAATTGACTTTGTCTTCTCAAGCTGCACTTTGAAATCTTCTGTTCAGCTATTTTATCTTAGCATTTCTTCCATTTGCTTTAGCCACTCTCTGTTCAAGGGCAAGTTTCAGAGTCACTTCTGACATGCATATTGGTCTTTTCTTCCTTTCCTGTGTTTTTAATGACCTTTTGCTTTCTTCATGGATGCTGGTCTTGATGTCATCCTGCAATTCCTCTGGTTTTCGGTCACTGGTGTTCAATGCATCAAATCTATTCTTTAGATGTTCTCTAACCTCAGGAGGGATATATTCAAGGTCATGTTTTGGTTTTCATGGACTTGTTTTAATTGTCTTCGGCTTCAACTTGAACTTGCATATGAGGAGGTGATGGTCTGTTCCATAGTCAGCTCCTGGTCTTGTTTTGGCTGAAGATATTGAGGTTCTCCATTGCCTCTTTCCAACAGATGTAGTCTATATGATTCCTGTGAACTCCATCTAGCAAGTCCACGTGTATAGCTGCTGTTTGTGTTGTTGAAAAAAGGTATCTGCAATGAATAAGTCACTGGTCTTACAAAATTCTATCATGCATTCTCCAGTGTTATTTCTATCACCAAGGCCATATTTTGCAACTACCAGTGATTCTGCATTTCCAACTTCTGGATTCCAATCACCAGTGATAATCAACACATCTTGATTGCATATTTGGTCAATTTCAGACTGCAGAAGTTAGTAAAAATCATCAATTTCCTTATCTTTGGCTTTGTTGGTTGGTGTGTAGATTTGAATAATAGTAGTATTAACTGGTCTTCCTTGTAGGCATATAGATATTATCCTATCTCTGACAGCACTGTACTTCAGGATAGGTCCTGAAACATTCTTTGTGACGATGAATGCCATGCCATTTCTCTTCAATTTGTCATTCCTGGCATAGTAGACCACATGGTTGTCTGATTCAAAATGGCCAAAAACAGACTACTTCAGCTCACTAATGCCTAAAATATTGATCTTTATGCAGTCCATGTCATTTTTGACAATGTCCAATTTTCCTAGATTCATACTTTGTACATTCCATGTTCTGATTATTAATGGATGCTTGCAGCTGTTTCTTCTCATTTTGAGTTGTGCTACATCAGCTCACGGAGGTCCTGAAAGCTTTACTACATCCACATCATTAAGTTCAGCTGTACTCTCAGGAGGCAGCTCTTTCCCAGTTGTATTCTGAATGTCTTTCGACCTGAGGGGTTCATCTTCCAGCAGGATATTGGATGAAGTTTCAATGCTATTCATAATAAAGTTTTCCAGTACTATATCAGAAAGTGTTTCACTGCTATACATAAGATTCTCATTGGCTAATTCTTTGAGAAGTGGATGGCCCTTTCTTTCATTCAAGTCTGTCTTAGTCTGGAAGATCTGGTGACACCTGTCCACCATGGGTGACCCTGCTGGTATCTGAAATACTGGTGGCATAGCCTCCAGCCTCACAGCAAGACACAAGCCACCAGAGTATGCTAAACTGATAGATAAGTGGTAGATTTATATCTATAAGAAGTGAAAATGTGAATAGATGTTAAATAGGTATTTATTCTTGGACATATGGAATAATTGGGAGGGGAGAAAATGTCATTACCTCTAATTAAAAGATATACTCCAATAAATTTACTTTTTATATCAAACCTAAAACCTACTGCCATAGAGTCATATCTGATTCATAGCGATCCCTCCTTGGGTTTCCGAGGCATTATCACTACGGAAGTACATTGCCCAACCTTCCTTCCGAGGAGTGGCTGGTGGGTTTGAACTGCCAGCCTTCTGGTTAGCAGTCAAATGCCTTAGGCACTAACAATTCATAAGCCAGTTGCCACAGAGACATCTCTAATTCATGGCAACTTCATGTATGTCAGAGTAGAACTGTGCTCCATAGGATTTCAACAGCTAATTTTTTAGTAAGTAGCTGGTCATAGCTTTCTTCCAAAGCACATCAGGACATCAGGGTGGGCTCACATGTCCAACCTTTCAGTTAGCAGCCCATCATGTTACCAGTCTAAACTACCCAAGCATCCCCAACATACAGTTTGAATAACAGTATATTCACAACAAATATGATTATTTCTTTAACTGTTTTAAAGAAACCCTGCTAACACAAGGGTTTGTTTTCAGCTGCTAACATAAAGACTCTCTGGGAGAAAAGCCTCATGATCTCCTTCTGCAAGGATTACATGTTAGAAAATCCTTTGAGACAGTTCTACTATGTCACATGAGGTTATATTGGGTAGAAAATCAACTAGATGGAAGAGCAGGAGAAAAAATCAAATACATGGAAATGGAATAATGTACTGTCCAATAATCACAGGGTAACAGATGAAATAATGCATGAAATAAAAAAAAAATTCCTAGATACAAATGAGAATGAAAACACAACATACCCAAACCTTGGGGATACAGTAAAATACCCAGAGGTAAATTTATAGCAGTTAATGCACACATCAAAAAAGAAAGAACCAAAATCAACACCTTTAATCCAACAACTCCAACAATGAGAAAATGAGCAACAAGAGAAGCCTTCACTCTCCAGAAGATAGGAAATAAAGATCAGAGCAGAAATAAATGAAACAGAAAAACAGAGAAAATCAAGACCAGAAGCTAGTTCTTTGAAAAGAGTAACAAAATTAACAAACCAGTGGCAAATTTAACTGAGGCAAAGAAAGAGTACATGCAAGTAACAGGAAAGAAAAAGGAAATGGGCAGTATCACAGCAGAACCAACTGAAATAAAAAGGATAACAACAGAATACTAAGATGAAAGGTACTCCAATAAATTTGAAAACCTAGAAAAAATGGACACATTTCTAGAAACACATGACCTACCTAAACTAGCACAGACTGAGGTAGAAAATTTCAACAGACCCATGATAAAAGAAGAAACTGAACAGGTCACAAAAAAACTCCTCATAAAAATAAGTCCTGATCCAGATGGCTTCACCACAGAATTCTATCTAACATTCGAAGAAGTGACCCCTATTCTACTTAAGCTGTTTGATAACACAGAAAAGGGTAACATATTCCCAAATTCATTCATTCCCAAATTCATTCTATGAAGCAAGAATAACTCTAATATAAAAATGAGGCAAAGACACCACTAAAAAGGAAAACTATAGACCAACATCCCTCTTGGATACAGGTGCAAAAATTTTCAACAAAATCATAGCCAACAGAATCCAACACTATATTAAAAAATTAATAATACAGCCTGACCAACTGGGATTCATACCACTAGGTATGCGAGGGTGGTTCAACATTAGAAAAACAATCAATGTAATCCATCACATAAGTAAAACAAAAGAACCACATCATATCAACAGATGCAGAAAAGGCATTTAATAAAATCCAATATCCATTCCTGATAAAAACTCTCAGCAAAATAGGAACAGAAGGGAAATTCCTCACCATAACAAAGGGCATATAAGCAAAACCAACAGCCAACATTATTCTCAATGGGAAGAGACTCAAAGCATTCTTGTTGTGAATGGAAACCAGACAAGGATCCTCTATCACCATTTCTATTCAATAACTTATTGGAAATCATAGCCAGGGCAATAAGGCACAGAAAAGAAGTAAAAGGCATCAAAATTGACAAAGAAGTATAACCATCGCTGTTTGCAGATAACATGAGCCCATGCATAGAAAACCCAAGCTACTCAGCAAGAAAACTTCTGTAACTAACTGAAAGGTTCAGCAAAGTGGCAGGATACAAGATCAACATACAAAAATCTATTGGATTCCTCTATATCAACCAAGAGATATCTAAAAAGGAAATAAGGAAAATAATACCTATCAAGAAGACAAAACACTTAGAAATAAGACTTACCAGGGACACAAAAGACCTAAACAAAGAAAACTACAAAACACTACAAGAAACTATGAGACCTATATAAATGGAATATCCAAGCTCATGAACAGAAAGACAACACGGTGAAAATGTCAATACTACCCAAAGCAATCTATACATTCAATGCAATCCCAATCCAAATTCTATCAACGTTCTTTGTTGTTGTTGTTATTCCCCGTCAAGTCGGACTTGACTCATAGCAACCCCTCCTTGGGTTTCCGAGGCAGCATCACTACTGAAGTAGATTGCTCTACCTTCCTTCCGAGGAGTGGCTGGTGGGTTTGAACCGCCAGCCTTCTGGTTAGCAGTCAAGTCCCTTAGGCACTATGCTACCAGAGCTCCCTCAATGTTCTTTAAGGATATGGAAATACCAATAACTAATTTTATATGGAAAGGAAAGAGAGTGTGGATAAGGAAAGCACTACTCAAGAAGATAAATGAAGTAGGAGGTCTCACACTGCCTGATCTCAAAAGCTACCATACAGCCACGGTAACCAACACACCCTGGTATTGGTACAGTGACAGACAGACCAGTGGAACAGAATTAAGAATTCAGAAATAGATCCATCCAGTTATGGACTGCTGATCTTTGATAAAGGGAGGAAACCTATTAAAGGGGAAAGAGACAGTCTCTTCAACAAATAGTGCAGGCAAAACTGGGTATCCATTTGCAGAAAAATGAAACAAGATCCATACCTCATACCATACACAAAAACAAACTCAAGAGGGATCAAAGACCTAAATGTAAAAAAAAAGTTCATCAAAAGTAAAAGAGGCAAATTTAGAGGTTCTCATTTATGGCATAAATAAACTATTAAGCATAAACCAAAATGCACAAACAGCAGAAGAAAAACTAGATGACTAGGACCTTCTAAAAATTAAATTCTTGTGTGAATCAAGACTTCTCCAAAAGAGTAAAAAGAGAACCACATATTGGGAAAAAATATTTGACAATGACAAGTGGGTATGTCTGAAAGCAGAATTATTTGCCTAGATAACAACTCTTTAGGTCTCTTCTAGTCCTATAATAAAAGATTACCTAGAATGTAGTAAGTACTATAAATAGTAATAAAAGGATTATTTGATTGGTAACAAACTGTCATTTCTCTACCTACCTCTAAACTGGTTAAACATTTTTTCGAAGCAGGAGTTAGAGAAGACGTAGACTGGTAAGTACTACAATGACGTTTCTGTTGTACCTTCCTCTTAATTTCAGGCTCCAATTGTGATTCAGACTCTTCTGATTTCTTCATTATACGCTCTAAATGAATGAGGAAAATAAAGTACTAAAATAAAATTTTGTAAATTCCTCATGATCTTAGCTATGAAAGATATTATTCTATATTCACAAACGTTATGTGATAAAAATATACATATAAAACATTTGTCAATTCAACATTTCTTACATATACAATTCAGTGACATTGGTTACATTTATCATATCAAGGTGGTGATAATTTCCAAATTATACCACCATCATTAACAGAAACTCAGTGCCCCTGAGATAAGATTCCCCACCTCCTTCCAACCTCTACTAACTACTAACAAATGCTGGTCTGTATATTAATGTTCTTAGCTGTGGAGTGAGCTCCAAATTATGGTAACCTATATAACAGAACAAAACGTTGCTTGATTCTATGCCATCTTCATGATCACTGGTATGTCTGAGTCCACTCTTAGGGTTATTGGATCAAACCATCTCACTGTGGGTTTCCCTCATATTTGCTGATTCTCTATTTTACCGAAACAGGTACTGTTCTAGACATTGGTTTTTATTGATGTATCCAAAGTAACAAGCCAAAGTCTCACGATCCTTCTAAGGAACATGCTGGTTATATTTAAGAAAGATTTGTGTTCTTCTGGCAGTCCATGGTATATTCAATATTCTTTGCCTACACCACAACTGAATGCATCAATTCTTCTGTCTTCTTTTTTCATTGTCCAGCTTTTACACACATATGAGGTGACTGAAAAAGACCCTGGCTTAAGTCAGGTGCACCACAGCCATCAAATTGACATCTCTGCTTTTGAAAACTTGAGGCAGACTTGTCCAGTGCATTATGTTGCTTAATTTCTTGACTGCAGCTTCCATGGCATTGTTGATTCAAACAGAAAGAAACAATGAACAACTTCAATCTTTTCTCTATTTATCCAGATGGTGATATCAGTTCAGTTGTGAGGATTTCTGTTTTCTTCATGTCCAGGCATAATACATACTGGAGGCTGTGGCCTTAGACCTTCATCGGTTAAGTGCTTCAAGTTGTGTCATTTTCCAGAAACAAGGTTTTATTATCTGCTTATCTCAGATTAAAAAATTTTCTCTAATACTTATACTGTGTTCTTCTTCAAATAGTCCAGTTTCATATGAAGTTCTAGAACAGTCAAAATTAATCTATGCTGGGTGTGGTAGTTGTGTGTCAACTTGGCTGGGCCTGGTTTTGAGCGGCTGGGCCGCTGGATGTAGTTATTCTCCAAGATGAGACTGGTAATCAACTCCATGATGGAATGAATCTACTGGAGTAGCTGCTTTAGGGATGTGGTATGCTTCCAGTATATAAGGAGAAGCCTTGGAAATGGTCTTAAGCTTTTTGGCATGCTTGGGCCCTGCATGTGGCTGAGTCTTCATTCAGTGGCCTGTTACGTTGTGTGATAATCTTGGGATTGTGCCATTTTTCTTGTTGACCTTGGGTTTGTCAGCCTCAGCAGCCAGAAGCTTCCAGCTTCCATAGGCTGGGAGCAAGATGCAGAGCTGAAGCCCGAGGTTGAGGGGCTTTCACCCAGGCCCTAGAGCTGGCACTTTGAACTAGGACTTCTAGCCTTCCAAACTGTAAGAGAATAAATCCCTGTTAGTTCAAACCACTTGCTTGTGGCAATTTCTGTTAGAGCAGTACTAGAGAACCAAAACACTGTGAAATATCAGAATGATTATACTTTTGAAGGGTTAGAGGTAGCAACTAATTGAGGAAGGAACTTATCTGAAGCAATGATATACTATTTGTACTATATCATCACAGGGATTGGTTAGAAACGTATATGTACTTATCAAAATGTACTGAACAATACACTTAAGGTATATGCATTTCACTGTATGTACACTTTATTTCAAAAGAAAAAAAATTGTAAAATATTTCATAGACATATATACACTACACACACATACAAGCTCTGGTGGTGTAGTGGTTAGGGCATTTGGCTGTTAACCAAAAGGCAGGTGGTTGGAACTCATCAGCCACCCTGCAGAATAAAAATGAGGTAGTCTGCTTCTGTAAAGATTTACAGACTTACCCGGCTATCACTGTCAATCACTCGGAGGGGGATCTATGTAGGAGATCCTGGATAGGGTGGGAGAACAATATGGAACAAAACTCAAAATCATTTAAGAAAAAAAAAAGGGATCATGTTTCTTGGTCTGATAAAGTCTAATGGAACCACTGAGACTATGGCCCCTAGCTGCCCTTCAGGTCTGGAATTGAACCCATTCCTGTGGCTTCTAGCCAAACAAAAGACAGGCATATGAGCTGAACATTTACATTAGGTAGATACACTCCTTGGAGAGAATAATCATGGGAGAATAGAACAGAATAGAATAGAACAAGGAGACAGCTCAGGGGGCAGGAGTGCATGGAGAGAAGGACACATGGAAGAGGTAACTGGGGAGGAAGTAGGAGGGGAGCTTTTGCCTTGTGGGAAATTGTACTCAATGTCATGAGACAATGTATATGTGAGCTACTGTATGGAAAGTGAATTTGCTCTGTAAACTTTCACCCAAATCACTATATATAAAGATTCATAGCCTTCGAAGCCTGATGGGGGTTGTGATGAATTCGAATCAACCTGATGGCAGTAAATATATATAAACAATAAAGTGTTTAGGAGAGAAGTGTACTGGTATCTACAAAGTACTCTAAAATGTACTTTTAAAAAAGGATGAATTCATGTAGTAGATAAAAGGATGAGTAGATAAATATGTGATAAAACAAGTACTGTATTCATTGCAGAATCTATGTGGTACATCTATGTGTATTCACTGTATGATTCCACTTTTCTGTATATTTGAAATTTTTCATAGAAGTTTGGGGCAGGGGGGCAAGGTAGATCCTTAACTTTCTTATTTAAGAACCTGGTTCTGTATTATTACTAATATGCTGGGAAGCATATACCCAGAGATAGTGGTAGAACACAAAGAACTAACTTTATTTTAGTTATGTATTTGCTTTTGAATTATTTTATAGTCTTTGATAAGAGAAAGGCAAACTAGAAAATTATTAGTCTTCTGGATCATGTAGATATTACTATGGTTGATTTTCAATATAAAACTAAACTTTTACGTATTACATTCTCAGTTCAATCTCCTTAAAAATCACTTCTGGTTCTATACTATTCTTTCGTTTGGCACAGAGAATTTAGAAAAAGCTCTTTAGCATGGCACAAAGAGTATTTTACAATCCAATCACAATCCACTCTCTGTTCTGGTTACCCAGTGCCGCTCTGAAAAGAATATGCCACAAATAGGATGGCCTTAACAAACAGGAGTTTATTCTCTTACAGTTCAGGAGGCTAGAAGTCCAAGTTCCAAGTGCCAGGCTCTAGGGGCTGTGTGAAAGCCCCTCGACCTTGGACTTCAGCTCTGCCTCTTGCTCCTGCCCACTGAAGCTAGAGGCATCCCTCCACTCAGGCACCTGCTAGCTACTGAGGCTGACAAACCCAAGGTCGAGAAGTGAAAGGGCACAGTCCCAATGTTACCAAACCAGGAAAGCCATTAATAATTCAAGTCTGTTGAAAGTCCCAAGGTCAGCGGAGCACAGCAGGCTGCTGAACAATGACACGGTTACATGCAGTGTTCAAGTGTGTCATAAGCTAGGGACCATTCTCAAGGCTGCTGCTTATACATGGGAAGCAGACCACATCCCTAAAGCAGCTATTCAGCTGCTTGTGGTAGATCCCACCATGGAGTCCACCAGCTGCCCAGGCACTCAACCAGGCCCAGCCAAGTTGATATACAACTTTAACTACCACACTCTCCAATGTCATCTCTGCTTATCCTTTACTAAATTCTGCAACCAAATAGGTTATATAAATAAATAAATAAATAAATAAAAATAATCAAATAGCTCTTTCAACCCACGATGCCTTTCATTCCATTCTCATTAGCTTCAAAGCTTTTACTTGGTCTGTCAAACTCCAGTAAGTTAAAATTCAGCTTTACTCCCTTACTTTGTGAAGACTTAATTCAATCATTCTGAAACAGTCAGTGGCCACTCCTTTAGATACCATATTTTGTATCCGCATATCTTATAGTTCTTTCAAACTACACAGCAATGCATTTACAAGTCAGAAGTCTCTCTAGCCCTTGAGCTTTCTGAGAACAGAGACTATCAGAGAACACTGGTACAAGCCAAGCTTGAACTAATAAATTCTACCAACTTTAAGATATATATGTAAACTTAACACACACACACACACACACACACACCTAAAATAAACTAGTATAAAGACTTGACATTCCAAGAAACAGGAGCAAAAAATACAGTGGAAACTGATTCATTAAGCAATTAATTAAATATTACATTGTTGTTGTTGTTATGTGCCGTCAAGTCAGCCCTGACTCATAGTGACCCCTCCTTGGGTTTCCGAGGCAGTATCACTACGGAAGTAGGATTGCCCGACCTTCTTTCCGAGGAAAATATTACATTAGGTATCCCAAAACATTCATTAAGTCAAATACACTGACGTAAAAATATGTTAATAGAAAATGCTATTAAAAACTATTTTTTTAAAAAAATGTTTATGTCTACAAAAGCACAGAAGCATATAACTAAGTAAAAATAAATCTAGAAGTAATTTTAGGAAATAAAGGTGACTATTAAGAATTTCAGGATGGGAAATTCCGACTCATAGTGACCCCTTCTTGGGTTCCCGAGGCAGTATCTCTACGTAAGTAGTTTGCCCAATCTTCCTTCCGAGGAGTGGCTGGTGGGTTTGAACTGCCAGCCTTTTGGTTAGCAGTCAAAGGACTTAGTCACTACGCCACCAGAGCTTCCAAATCTAGAAGTACTTTTGGAAATAAAGGTGAATATTTAGAATTTCAGGATAGGAGAAGTTTTTCTACACTAAAGAAATATATCTAATTTAAAAAACAGATTTGACCACACCAAAATTAAAATGTACTGTCTAACAACCTTAGAAAAGAAAGAAAAATCACAAAATAAAAGGTATCTGTATCAGAGAAGAAAATGAGTTGCCATTTTAAAATTTATAGTCAGCTTTAATAAATAAGTGATAAGTAGGCAAACGACACAATAAATAAATGGGCAGACAAAAAATTCAATGGTTTTTAAACATATAAGATGCTTAATCAGCAACGAAGTTTTGGGGAAAAAAAAGAATATTATTTCTACCAGATGGGCAAAGCCTAGAAGAATCATAGTACTTAACGTTGCTTAAGAATAGGAGAAAACAAGCACACTCAAGTAGTTTATTGGTAGTAGGTGACTTTTACGGAAGACATTTTGACAGTAATATATCAAAAGTCTTAAAATGTACAGTCTTTGTTCCCTGAATTTATTTCTAGGGGTTTCATCTAAGGAAATAATAAATCAAGTACACAAATGTTTGAATTAGTATATTAATCATAATATTTATAATATCAAAACATTGAAAATGACTTAAATTATGGCAGATCCATGGCCACAACACATTAATTAAAAAAGGATTAAAGGTACTTGAATATACTAAGTTGTATGAAAGTCCATGACAGAAGTCAACCATCTGAGTCATAAACGTCCTTTTTTTTTTCATACTCACTTTTCTTTTGCTATTTCACTATCTTTTATTGGATAACTCCTACTGGCCCTTTAATGCAGGCCTGTGAACAAGTTCTGTCAAGGCTGACAAAGCAAAACAGGCAAACCTGAATTTTCACAATTTGATTCATCAGGGAAACCAGATGGGAAAAAGTACCCGTCTAACCCCTGGAATGGCAGACTTGGAAAAGGCATGTTAAGTAAACCCTTTCAGAGTCCTAATGCATGACACTGGATTATTGGCAGGATTGTGGAGAGCCATACACATTCGAAGTGGCCCAGTAGACTGTTATCTTTGAGCAGGGTACCAGTCTTTGAGGGAGCTGAGCAGCGCAGCATGGTTTGAAAGCCCTGCTTTAATGTTACACAAATTGGCCCTCACTTTGAAATGAATGAACCAGCCCCTACTCACAACATATTTTTCATCACAGACACCTTCACTTGCTGCACATGCAGCTTTGAAATCACTGAAGCCTTTTCTTGCACTAAAATAAGGCTAATAAGAACTATACACCCTGGTTCTAACTGACTTACAATTCTTAAAGACACAGTTAGGAATGGATCTCATTTGTAATCTGGGAACTGCCTGTACTATGGCACTGTCAAAAGCAGGTCAGAGAACAGCATACACGCTATGAATATGTACTGTTGGTTTTTTTAGTTTATTTATTCATAGAGTCTAAAAGCTATATAACAAAATGCTAATAACAGCTATCTCTGAGTGGCTGAGTGTAAGCGGATATTTTTCTTCTTATATTTAAAGGTAACATTAATTTATCTTAAAATATAAATTAAATGGGCTGAGGTAATTAAGTAGCTTCATTAGAAAATGTACATTCAGAAACAACATATAATATTTATTAGTTTTCTTTAAAAAGATTGCAAAAAAAAAAAAGATTGCAAAAAAAAGGTTAGAAAACAAAAATGAAGTTTAAGAAACATAAAGAAGAGTAGGTAGGAAAAAAATAAAGAGATCTTAATATACAGTTATATATTGTTATTGTATCTGTTCAGAAAAATATAAAAAGAGCACCGAACATAAAAAAGCATCAGGACATGTATTCTGATCAAATATTACACCTTACAGCTCACATGCATTAATTTTACACTGTTGTTGTTATGTGCCGTCGAGTCGGCCCCGACTCATAGCGACCCCTCCTTGGGTTTTCGAGGCAGTATCACTACGGAAGTAGGATTGCCCAACCTTCCTTCCGAGGAGTGGCTGGTGGGTTTGAACCGCCAGCCGTCTGGTTAGCAGGCAAGTGACTTAGCCACTATGCTACCAGAGCTCCAAAGCAGCTTATCAAGGCCATTATCAATACAATCAATTCATATTAAATGGCTCTTAAATTCATAATCAAAGGAAAAATGAAATAATAAGTAAAATAATTTTATGTGTGAAGAACTACAGAAAGACAAGTGATTCATTTTTAAGAGAAAATTATTCCAAGTATATGGCAGTTAACTATTGATCTTGGAGATTTGGAATCTTATGCTTTTCAAACTATCTCCAAAAAAAATTCTAAAACAAAGCTAAATCTTCATGTAACATGGACAACATTATTATAGCATTTTATTTATCCCATACTGTAGTACACATGCACCTACCTAACACAAAAGAAGCTGCAAATTTACACTTAAATATACCAATAATCTTCTTGTGAAGCTTACACTGCCCATATGAACTATACATATAAACCCAGATCCTACTTCAAAAACTTAGTCCAGATGCAAATAACTGAATAAATAGAGAAGAACAGTTCTTCCATAAAGACAAATTCTAATTAATATAAAAGAAACGAGAAAAGGTAATCACCAACAAACACCAGGCAATTACTCTTGCCAAAATTAGGAGTAAAAGTTTGAAAAGAAACAAGATAATTGCACAGTCTCAAAGTATCTCTTTCAAGAACTTTATTAATTACAAAT
>NW_006921967.1:1184364-1218444 GCF_000298275.1 Orycteropus afer afer | reverse complement strand
CAGCCCTGACTCATAGCGACCCCTCCTTGGGTTTCCGAGGCAGTATCACTACGAAGTAGGATTGCCCAACCTTCCTTCCGAGGAGTGGCTGGTGGGTTAGAACTCTTCAAAAGTGTCAAGGAACTTAAGGAGACATAGCAATTAAATGGAATGTAGGATTCAATCTTGGAATAGAAAAAGGGTACTCACTGGTGGAAAAACAAAATTGAACAAATTATAAAGCTCAGTTAAAAGTATTACAGTAACCCTAATTTCTTAATTTTGATAAATGTACTATAATTATTAAGATGCTAATATTAGAGGAAGGTAAGTAAAGGGTAAAAAGGAATGTTTTGTTTTATCTTTGTAACTTTTCTGTAAGTTTAAAATTATTTCAAAACAAGACATTATAGAAACCCGTATTCTTATTTGCTTAATGAATATTGAATAAACTTTAAAATTTATTTCTAATAAGCCTAGCTGAATGGCATTTAAAAATCAAATGAACAGGTAAATTCACTTAATCTTTCTGGAATGCATTTATAAAACGGGAATGCTGCACAGTTCTTCTCTGAGAATTAGAAATAACATCTGACCTAGCAAGAAAACAGTAAAAAACACAGTATTTAAGAGCTGTAGCATCAAAAAGACTGGTTTCAATATCAGCTTTTCATTTTCCATGTGTTCTTGAGCAAGTAATATAAGCCTTCCATACCTCAATTTCCTCTTCTATACAAAATGTAAGGAAAAGCTGAATTTAGCTTATAGGATCTTGAATAGGGAGCTAGGAAGAAATTAAATAGGAATGTAAAGCATTTAACTTAGCAAGTAGTACAGACTAAGAGTTCAATAAAGATTTAAAATACAATGGAATGAATGTTGAAGAAGGTGGCCATTATTTTAAACTTAATGAAAGGGACATGTTCAATACATATGTGAAAAATTTTCACACAAAGTTGTTAATAGAAAAAGAATGTGGGCGTTTTAAAAAACAAGCTCTTTCCTAACTGGAAAACATAAACCCAAACCCACTGCCATAGAGTTGATTCTGACTTATAGCAGCCATGTAAGACAGAGTGGAAATGCCCTATCGGTTCCCAAGGCTGTAATCTTTACGGAAACAGACTGCACATCCTTCTCCTGTGAAGCAGCTGGCAGGTTTGAATCGCTAGCATTTTGGTTAACAGCTGAGCACTCAACCACTGTACCATCAGGGCTCCTTCTGGAAAAAACAGCTGCTTAAAATCATTAGAGTTTTGATCATGAGAGTCATCTGTGATTGCAGTAGTTAAGTTTGTTTGTTAACTTGGCTGGGCCTGGTTGAGTGGCTGGGCAGGTGGAGGTAGCATTCCCCATGATGAGATTGGTAATCAACTCCACGGTGGAATCTACTGTGAGCAGATGAGCAGCTGCCTTAGGGATGTTGTCTGCTTCCTGTATATAAGGAGAAGCCTTGGGGAACGGTCTCCAGCTTATGGCACACTTGAACCCTGTATGTAGCTGTGTTGTTGTTCAGCAGCCTGCCATGTTCTGCCGACCTTGGGACTTTCAATGGACTTGAATTAATGGCCTGCCATGTGGTTTGGTAACATCAGGACTGTGCCTTTTTACTTGTCAACCTTGGGATTGTCAGCCTCAGCATCCAGCAGCTGTCTGAGTGAAGAAAAGCCTCTAGCTTCAGTGGGCTGGGAGCAGGAGGCAAAGCTGAAGCCCAAGGTTGAGGGGCTTTCACCCAGCCCCTAGGGCCTAGCACTTTGAACTTGGCCTTAAAACCTCCAAATAGTAAGAATAAATTCCTGTTTGTTAAGTCCATCCCATTTGTGGTATTTTCTTGTCAGAGCAGCACAGAAGTAACCAGAATAGTGATATTTAATCAATAAAAGTCCTGGGACAAACAAGACATGTACACAGATGGGAGAATCACTATTCTTTATAATGAAAGTCAATTTGATTTAAATATTTTTCATAAGTGTTATTAGCCCTTATTTTCTTTTTCACCAATATAATATCATTGTATTAAGAATTACTTAAGCACAAATATCAATACCCACTCACATTGGTTTTCCAACATCTGTTATCAATCATGGGAGCTCTGGTAGCGAGTGCCTAAGGACTTGACTATTAACCAGACGGCTGGCGGTTCAAACCCACCAGCCACTCCTTGGAAGAAAGGTTGGGCAATCTACTTCCGTAGTGATACCACCTCAGAAACCCAAGGGGGGGCCACTACGAGTCGGGTCCAACTCAATGGCACTTAACAACAACAACATTATCAATCATATCAGGTAAGGCCTCTTTTTTAATTCAGTGGTTCTCTAATGCATTTTGAATTTCACAATTAAAAGAATTTAATGAAAAGACAATAAACATGATACAACATTATAACATACTTCAATAGAACACAATTTCAATGCTATAGTCCACTGACAGTTATATTTTTAGTATCACAAAAAAACGCTAATACAGTCAAAACATTTCCAACTGGAATCTCTTTATCGTAAAATTACCCGGTCATTTCAAATCACAAAGGAATTCTGGAATCAGAGGTTTTGTTTTTTTTTTTAATGTTGTTGACAATGTTCTAAAGTCAATGTCATCTCTCCATCTATACCTTTCATACAATTGAAAAACCCTTCATAGGTGTAAAAAGTAAAACTTCACACTTACCAACACTGTGGGACCGACTTAACCTTACAGGATTAATTTCAATTTTTTGGACATGAGGTGGGTATTCTTTCCTAGAAAAGGAAATTTACACAGTTTAATGCCAACAGAAAATGTATTTTTTCAAAGTGAAAAGCTGATGGCATACCTATATTTATTAAAAGCAAATTATAGCTAATATATCATGTAAAATGTGGTATTATAAAATAAGACTATACTACCCACACATATGAAAAGCTTAATATAAGATTTCTGAGGGTAGTAACTATCATATTTTTATACAAACAGCAAGCATGTTATACAGTTCTTTTTTTGTAAATCACACAATCCCCTGCACATTAGTTTCCTATGCTATTATGTGTACACACTATTTACATGAGCTCAATATAAGCAGAAAATATGGTATATTTTATTTAGATTGTCAATCTAGCAGAGCCCACAGCAAGTAGCTCTTCAATAAATATTTAGTAAATGAATCTATTGTTTTCATAACAATGACTTTTAGTCACTAGTTATTCCCAAAATGCAGGAACCTTTAACATTTTTCTTTTAGAATTATCTTCATAATCAATACATAAAAATCACATTAAAAAGGAACTTTTATTTCATAGTTATACATCTTTTTAAATTAAAAATTAGCTACTTGAATGATACTCAATTTTCCCAAAATGCTTTTATAGTGGGTTTTTGAAAGAATCAATGAGTGGAATAAATGCTGAATAGAATATTGGTCTTGAAACAATTCCAAAGTCAGTCCAAAAAAATTTGTGTATAAAACCAGCATCATTGAACAAGTACATTTAGTCTTGTAATATTATGGCAGGGTGCATAAGCACACTTGTTTAAAAGTATTAAATTACTTTTGTTTGTCTTCACACATAGCAGATTTCCAACATAATCCTTGTAAGGGTCCGAAATATGTCTGAATATATATCAATTGTTTGGGGGGGGGGGGCAACCTACAGCTAATTATAAGATAAAAGCATTAAATAAGGAGAACTGCAACAAGTGCAACAGACCAGGAAGCTAGATACTTCCCATTCTGTAAAAGCTTCTAAAAATATCCCTATTTTATTTGACCAGGAACTCTGGTGGCATAGTATCTAAGGCATTTGACTGCTAACCAGAAGGTTGGCAGTTCAAACCCACTAGCCACTCCTCAGAAGGAAGATTAGCCAATCTCCTTCTGTAATGATACTGCCTTGGAAACCCAAGGAGGGGTCAACTATGAGTCAGATCCGACTCAACAGCAGTGAGTCTGTTTTTTTTTTTTTTTTGAGAGATTCTAAAAAGGGGGAGGGGGCTATTCCATAATTTGGAAATCAATTCACACTAGTGATCAATATCTGTTTATTAAACAATGCTTATATTTATTAATGTAAAGATTAATTAATCAAAAGCGTAAAGGAATCTTCTTATAAGGGTTTCATATTCTTACACTATAAAAGTCAATGCACTTAAAATAAAATGTAAAACAAGAATAATAACAAGTATGATAGTAGTGTACTTGTAATACCAGTTAGTTATTATTGAGTGCCATGTGCCAGGTACTGTTCCAAGGACTTTACTGAATCATTTAATACTCACAAGTGTGTACTATTTTTAGCCTTTTATAGATGAGAAAACTGAGGCACAAAAAAATTAACTAACTTGTTCATGATCTCACAACTGTTAAATGACTCTGCCAGAATCTGAATCTAGGCAAATTGGTTCCATATTAATGAGTAATGATATTTTCACCACTACTAACACCTGATAAAATTGGCAATTTCCACTGTGCCACAATTTTAAGATTTGTGAGGATATGAGTTGTAAAGAAGAGACCAGGTGGAGTAAGAGGTTATGCACTTGACTGCTAACTAAAAGTTCACAAATTCTAACCTGCCAGCCAGTTCATGGGAGAAAGATATGGCACTCTGCTTCCCCATAAAGATTTACAGCCTTAGAAATCCTATGGGGCAGTTCTACTCTGAATTGATCTGGCAGCAGTGGGTTTGGTTACAGAGTTGTAGTGCTATGAAGATGGTAGATTTTTGACTCCTAAGTATTAGGCTTACCATAACATGTGTCTTTTTACATTCCACAGGAGCTCTGGTGGCATAGTGCCTAAGGCACTTGACTGCTAGCCAGAAGGCTGGAGGTTCAAACCCACCAGCCACTCCTTGGAAGAAGATGGGGCAATCTACTTCTGTAGTGATACTGCCTTGGAAACCCAAGGAGGGGTAGCTATGAGTTGGATCCGACTTGAGGGCAGTGAGTGCTGGGTTATATTCCATACATTTTCATACTCGGAGGATATGATATTGCCCTTAAATCAATAACTGCAATTTCTAATTTTCACAATTCCACACTTAAAGATATTAACTTTAAAATCCAACACTGGCAATAAGAATCTGAAATGAAATACGATACTACTACTATGGCAAATTCTAATAACTCTCAGTGTATCGTGTATTCTTTTAAACAGCGGATGACACAAACAGTAGGTATTTTTAAATACTAAAAATTATCAGTAAGAAAAATATATGATAGTTATAGTGTGGCCACAATATCTGGAAATATGGATTTTTTTTTTTTGCAGTTTGAATTTGCTTGGCTACTTCCCCTAGGATATACTAAAAGTATAAGTTTACATAGTTAAAAAAACTGAACTAAGTCATCCCATGCATGTGTAAGAATTCATGAAAATGCTTCATTAAGGCATAGTAATCTTTGCAATTTTACATAGTGCATTAACCCTGTATTACTTATATAGAACAATATACTAAACTATTAAGTATATCTGCCTACATTTCCTGTTGATATGGTTACTCTGTATTCAATATTTGCTACATTTCTCTATACAAATGATGCAAAGTTTTGTTTTTAAATTTTATTACAATGACCTGCAGAAACTGTATATTTAATACAATTGTATATTTAATTGTATATTCAGTACAATAAAAGGATTTCAAAATAAAAGCAGTAGTAGTTTGATAAGGGAATAAAAAGTAAGAATATCCCAGTCATAAACTATTTTCTTCAAAAACTTGTTAGGTCATTTAATATAAATTTTTACGCTAACTTCTTGGCTTGAGGGTTTCACCGCTATACAAATACTAAAATTTCAAACTCCAAGCTGGAAAGAAGCTCAAGCCTAGGGTTTAATTTCCCAGCGGATATCCTCTCTGCCCCTACCCCAAATGAAGCAGAGGCTGAGACACATCCTTGCATCTGTCGTATTTCTGTGCAAGTGCATGATTTTTTGCTTCCAAGGGCTTATATTTCATGTAGAAGTTTCAGGGAAGAAATCCACATCATGGGCACAGCTCCTGGGACTGATCATATTCTTCCACCAATCCTGCCTCACTCTAACTCTAGGGAGATTGCAGCTATCAGTTAAAGCATTGCTTATGTGCTCACCAATCACTTTCAGTTTCTTCTCTACTGGCAACAGGACTTTTTCTTTTCTTCCTTCCTTTCTTACCATACACTTAAAAGAACTCATTTCCTCTTACATAGCATTTCCAAATGTCTGCAATGATGAAATTTTCAGCTTCTTAAGTAACTATCTTACTGAAACTAGAAGATTCAGACCAGTCAGTCATCTTTTCTAAAGATGTGGTTACTGAAATTAAAACTACCTTAAAGTAACCAGAAGGCTGGTGGTTCAAACCCACCAGCCACTCCTCCGAAGGAAGGATGGGCAATCTACTTCCATAGTGATACTGCCTCGGCAACCCAAGGAGGGGTCACTATGAGTTGGGACCGACTCGACAGCACACAACAACAAAGTAAAATGATAAGTGCTTCCCAAAAATAAAATAGGGAAGATCCCATGGCTATTTTCGTTGTTTTATACCTAGAGATTCCTATTTCTATGAATTTTATTTGCAACACTTAATATATAAGTGACTTGGAACTTTTTTACCCAACAATATCTACATGCTTAATTCAGTGACATGGATTACATTCTTGAAGTTGTGGGACCATTCTATCCTTTTCCAAATTATTTCTCCACCATTAATATGTAAACTCAATGCCCCCTAAGCAAAAACTCCCTTTTTTCCTCTCCCTCCCACCCCTGGTAACCACTAATAATCTTTAGTTTCTATATATTTACTTATTTCACTAAATGAGATTATAAAGTATTTGTCATTTTGCAACTAATTTTACTCCAAAGTTTTCAAGGTTCACCCATGTTGTAACACGCCTGAGGACTTTTGTCTCTAATTTCATTGTATATATATACCACATTTTGTTTATCCATTTATCTGTCTATGGACATTTAGATTGTTTCTACTTTTTGACTATTGTGAAGTGCTGTGATGAACACTGATATACAGATTTCTGTTTGTGTTCCTTCTTTCACTTCTTCTGGATATACATTTAAAATTGGGATTGCTGGATCATACAGTAATTCCATGTTCAACCTTTTGAGGAACTGCCTGTTTTCCACAGCTGCTGTACCATTTTACATTCCACAAGCAATAAATGAGGGTTCCAGTTACTCCACAACCTCACCAACAACTCATATTTTCAATTTTATTTATTTTTTAATCACTGCCATTTTGATGGGGTATCTCACTGGTATTGATTTCCATCTCCCTAAGGGAGCTCTGGTAGCATAGTGGCTAAGGCACTTGACTGCTAACCAGAAGGCTGGCGGTTCAAACCCACCAGCCACTCCTCGGAAGGAAGGTTGGGCAATCCTACTTCCGTAGTGATACTGCCTCGGAAACCCAAGGAGGGGTCGCTATGAGTCGGGGCCGACTCGACGGCAAATAACAACAACAATAATGTCTAAACAGGAGCTCTGGTAACTTAGTGCCTAAGGCACTTGCTAACCAGAAGGCTGGTGGTTCAAACCCGCCAGCCACTCCTCAGAAGGAAGATGCGGCAATCTACTTCTGTAGTGATACTGCCTCAGAAACCGAAAGAGGGTTCGCTATGAGTCGGGTCCGACCCAACAGCACATAACAACTACGTCTAAACAGGGAGTTCTGGTGGTGTAGTGCCTAAGGCATTTGACTGCTTACCAGAAGGCTGGTGGTTCAAATCCACCAGCCATTCCTCGTAAGGAAGACTGGGCAATCTACTTCCGTTGAGATACCGCCTCGGAAACCGAAGGAGGGGTCGCTATTAGTCGAATAGACTCGACAGCAGTGAGTTTGGTTTGGTTTTCTTGATAATGGCTAAACATAAGGTCACTGAACCTACCAAGTGGTTCTGTAGAAGAAAAGATTTGGCGATTAGCTCCCAAAGATTACAGCTTGGGAAACACTATGGGGCAGTTGTACTCTCATGTAGAGTCTCTCTGAGTCAGAACTGATTTGATGACACACAACAATGACTAATGATTTTGAGCATCTTTTCATGTGCTTCTTGGGCAATAATATCTTCTTTGGTGAAAAGTCTGTTCAAGTTCTTTGCCTATGTTTTGATTAAGTTGCTTATCTTTTTGTTAAGTTTTAGAAGTATTTTACATATTTTGGATATTACACCATTTTTGGATATATGGCTCCTGAAAATTTTCTCCCAATCTGTAGGCTGTCTTTTCATTTTTTGATAAAGTCCATCGATTAACAAAAGTATTTAATTTCCACGAAGTTCCCTTTAACTCTTTTGATGCTTGTGCTTTTTGTGTCTTTTCTCACAGTCCACCATTAAAAACCAGGTTTCACAACCTCTCCCTTCTTCTGAAAATTATGGCTTTACTTTTCACATGAAAGTTCTTGATACATTTTAAAACAATTTTAGTGTATGATATGAGTGAGGGATGGATCCTGATTTATTTTTCTTTATGTGGAAATCCAATTTTCCCAGCACCATTTGTTGAAGACTCTTCTTTCCTCACTGAATGGACTTAGTACCCTTGTGAAACAGTTGTTCATAGATTACGGATTAACGTCTGGAATCTCTACTCTCTTCCACTGATCTATATGTCTATTATTATACCAGTATCAGTTTGTTTTTTTAATTTCTTTTCATTTATGGTACAGCTTGCTGTAGGCATGTAATAGTTATTGTCATAGACTCTTTAGATATGTAGCCTAGTGGGGAGAGTGTCATGACTCTTTAATCAGTTGAGAGTGGTTTCCTAGCTCCTTTAGTCCATAAAGGAGCTCTGATGGCATAGTGCCAAAGGCATGTGACTGCTAACCAGAAGGCTGGGCAATCTACTGCTGTAGAGATACGGCCTCGGAAACCCAAGGAGGGGTCGCTATGAGTCAAATCAACTCCAAGGCAGTGAGTTTGGTTTTGGTTTTTAGTCCATAAAGTGCTGTCCTCCCCTTTTCTCCATGAGCGCTCACTCTCAAAGCTGAAGTTTTTTTTCTTGGTGAGCAACTAAGTCACTGAGTTTTGCTTTAGCTTTCTCTCATCTGTTGGATAAAATCTGTTTCAGCCTGGTGCCAAGAGAAAGAGAAAAGGAAATAGGGCAAGTCTGTCAATAGATTATAGGTTAGCAAGGATTTTAGGGTGGGGAAAAGCTAAAGATGCTTAAGAACACTGATGTGTCAGGCTGCATGCTAATGGATCTTGGAGCCTCACTTGGCTAGCTACACAGTGGAAGCTGATAGAGAGAAGATCTTTCCTAAATATGATCTAAGAGAGATCGATGGAAAAAAAGAATATATCCACAACAATGTTTAAGGGCACTAGGCATCTTAGAGCCTGCTCCCTAGTTCTCTAGAGCCTGTTTTAATTACTGTAGTTTATAATAGTTTTTAAATAGTATGTTTTGAAATTGAGAAATGTGAATCCTTCTACTTTTTTCTTCAAGACTGCTTCAGCTGTTCAGGGACCCTTGCTCTTTGGGGTTTTAATATACAAGCATTTCTAAAAACAACAATCATTTATATTCTTAAAATATCATCAACCATTGTTGTTGTTGTTACATGCTGTCAGGTCATCTTCAACTCACAGTGACCCTAATCCTTGCTTTACCTGAGCCTATCACTGCAGCCACTGCGGCAATCCATTGATAGCCTCCCCCTTTTTCACTGACCCTCCATTTTACCAAACATGATATCCTACCCCAGGGAATGGTCCCTTCTGATAACATGACGAAAGTAGGTGAGACAGAGTCTAGCCATTCTTGCTTCCAACATTCATTCTGGCCGTGCTTCTTCCAGGACAGATGTGTTCATTCTTTTAGCAGTCTATGGTACTTTAAGCATTCTTTGCCAACACCACAACTTAAGAGGGTTGGTTTTTCTTCAGTCTTCCTTATTCCTTGTCCAGCTCTCACATGCATATACGGTGACTGAAAATACCATGGCTTGTGTTAGGTACACCTTAGTCTTCAAGGAGATCTCTCTGCTCTTCAGCAGTTGAAAGAGGTCTTTTGCAGCAGATCTGCTCAATGCAATACATCATCTCACGTCTTGATTGCTGCTTCCATTGGTGTTAACTGTAGAACCAAGTAATTATGAAGTCTTTGACAATTTCAATCCTTTCTCCATTTATCGTGATGCTGCTTATTGGTCCTGTTGTGAGGATTTTTGTTTTCTTTATATTGGGGTATAATCCATATTTCAGACTGTAGTCTTTAATCTTCATCAGTATGTGCTCCAAGTTATCCTCACTTTCAGCAAGCAAAGTTGTGTCATCTGTGTACTGCAGGTTGTTAATGAGTCTTCTTCCAATCCTGATGCTACCTTCTTCTTCACATAGTCCAGACTGTCAGATTATTTGCTCAGCACATAGAATGAGTAAGTATGGTGAAAGAATACAACCCTGATACACTCCCTTCTTGATTTTAAATCATGCAGTATCTTCTTGTTCTGTTCAAAAGACAGCCTCCTAATCTATGAACAGGTTACTTATGAGTACAACTAAGTGTTCTGGGATTCCCATTATTCTCAATGTTATCCATAATTTGTTATGATCTGCACAACCTAAATGATTTTCCTAGTCAGTAAAACACAAGTAAACATCTTTCTGGTATTCTTTGCTTTCAGCCAAGATCCATCTGATACCAACAATGATATCCCTTGTTCCATGTCCTCTTCTGAATCCAGCTTGCATTTCTGGAAGTTCCCTGTTAATAAACTACTTACAGATGAGTAAGTGCCTCTAGCACAGCATCAGTTTGCTGAAACATCTCAATGGGTAGTCTGTCAAATCCTGAAGCCTTATTTTTTGCTACTTTCTTCAGTGCTGCTTCAACTACTTCCTTCAACACTACTGGTTCTTCATCATATTCTACCTCCTAGAATGGATGAACATCGACCAATTCTTTTCAGTATTTTTGTGTATTTTTCCATCTTCTTTTGATGTTTCCTGCATCATTCACTATTTTGTCCACAGAATCTTTCAATATTGCAACTCGAGGCTTGAACTTTTTCTTCAGTTCTTTCAGCTTGAGAAATGCCAAGCGTGTTTTCCCCTTTTGGTTTTCTAACTGTAGGTCTTTGCACATTTTATTATAATAAATAACTTTGTCTTCTCAAGTTTCTCTTTGAAATCTTCTGTTCATCTCTTTTATCTTGTCCATTCTTCCATTTGCTTTACCTACTCTCTGTTCAAAGGAAAGTTTCAGAGTCTCTTCTGACATCCATTTTGGCCTTTTCTTCCTTTCCTGTCTTTTTAATGACCTTTTGCTTTCTTCATGGATGATATTCTTGATGTCATCCCACAATTCCTCTGGTTTTTGGTCACTGGTGTTCACTGCATCAAATCTATTCCTCAGATGGTCTCCAAACTCAGGAGGGATATATTCAAGGGGCTCTTGTGGACTTGTTTAAACTGCCTTCGGCTTCAACTTGAACTTGCATATGAGCAGTTGATGGTCTGTTCCACAATCAGCTCCTGGCCTGGTTTTGGCTGAAGATACTGAGCTTTTTCATTTCCTCTTTCCACAGATACAGTCAATCTGATTCCTGCGTACTCCATGTGGCGCAGTCCAAGTCTAGTCTACTGAAAATTTTTGAATCATAAGAAATAGATTTCCAATTACCTAATATTTCATTATCATTTTTAATTATCTTTTCCTCTTTTTAATCTTTTTCCTCAAGAGCAGAATACAGACCATTAAATTACTGTTTCTAGAACTATTATAAGAATTTTTTTCTTGAATTCTAGGAAGATTCCTCCATTTTTACACAAAATAAACAACTCCTAGATTCTATATAAAATGAAAAAAAAATTGGCAGGGGTCCTACATTTTTAGTTTTTCACATATACATTTTCATGATTCTCTTACAACTTCTAAAATATTTACTCTCATCTTTTTTATTCCTAATATTTAAATAGGAGCTCTGGTAGCATAGTGCCTAAAGCATTTGACTGCTAACCAGAAGGCTGGCGGTTCAAACCCACCAGCCACTCCCTGGAAGGAAAGTTGGGCAATGTACTTCCATAGTGATAACCACCTCGGAAACCCAAGGAGGGGTTCGTCATGAGTCGGGACTAATCGGACGGCAGTGATTTTGGTTTTATTGTTTAAATGTTCCTTCTCTCCTGTTTTCTGAGACTTAAGCTCCAAGGGACACTATGGGGCTCTGGTGGCATAGTGCCTAAGGCACGTGAGTGCTAACCAGAAGCCTTGTGCTCAAACCCACCAGCCACTCCTCAGAAGGAAGGCAATCTACTTCCATACTGATCCTGCCTCAGAAACCCGAGGAGTGGTCACTATGAGTTGGATCCGTCTCAACGCCAGTGAGTTTGGTTTGGTTCTGTGAATTGTATTCCATGAGTTGCATCTTGCCCATCTAGAAAAAGCCTTTCAAGGCAACCTTGGTGTTCCCCCACTTCAATGGAACCAATTCCTTAACTTCACAGTTAAAAATCCTCACTATCAGGCTTCAAACTATTCTTTAAAGAGTATATCAATTAATAAACTGTTCAGTGCCTGTTTAAATCAGACATCATATTATAACTTTTTGTATCCTTTTCCTTATTTGAATGCAAAGTCATTTTGTTAAAACCAGAAATAACATGGTTCACTGGAGATCACAGTTACCAGGTATCAAGATTGGTGCCTGGGTTCTCTAACTCCAACATACCTCCAACACACACACACACACACACACTTTTCCCTACTCAAATATTACTTCCAATAGACTGTTCATAACCTCTGGCCTATGAATTTTTCTCCAAGGAATAACACTGACCTTTGCACTTATTTTAGAAAAATGAATGCTGATACTATTAAGAGTCTTAGTTCTCATAAACCATGTTGTTTAATTAAAAATAGGAATCATAAAATATGATTAAAGTAACAAATTATAAACCATTCTAACAATCTTGAAATAGACTCTACTTTTGTTACAAGGTTGTATTTCCATTTAGGTAATAAAGATTTTAGAAGCTGCATAAATGGAAAGCTTTTTTTATCCCCTCGGTTCAGAACTGTTTAAATACCATCTGAATGCTCTGTTGTACAAAGGTTGGATAAGCCCCAGCTTCCTCCCCTCCCTCTATAAACTTTATTTTGGAGTAATTTCAGATTAGCAGTAAAGTTGCAAAGTAATTCAGTTGTTGTTGTGGTTGTTAGGTGTCATCAAGTCACCTCCGATTCATAGCGACCCTATGTACATCAGAATGAAATACTGCCCAGTCCTGTGCCATTCCCACAATAATTCAGAGTTTCCTTATATCCCCTTATCCAGTTTCTCCCAATGTTAACGCCTTACATTACCATGATACATTATGTCAAAACTAAGAAACAAACACTGACAGACTAAAATGAACAAAACTCCAGACTTTATTAGGATTTCTACCAGTATTTCACTTACTATCCACATTGTTCTAGGATCCAAACCAGCATACATTGCATTTAGATGTCACACCTCCTTAGTCTTTTGCAGTCTGTGACTTTTTCTGATCTTGACATTTTTGAGAACGTGTCGTGTATTTTATAGTATATCCCTAAATCTGAGTCTGTCTGATGTTTTCCTCATGGTTAGAATGAGGTTAGGGAGCAGAAACCAACCCAGCTACAGAAGTATCCAAAGTAAATAAGCCTACAAGATTGTAAACAGGGAACCAGAGAGACCAACCGACAAATGAGGACAACTACAAACCACTAAGAGGGAAAAAAATCTGTGTCATTACAGAACTTCTAGATGTAGGAAAGTCAAGACAACTACAGACAGAATGGACTGTTCTAAACTTGGGAAGAAAACTATAAATCACAGGGTAACCTCAAAGAGAAATGATAAACCTTCACATCAAAATAAAAAAGAGGACCAGCATAAATATTCAGCAAATACTAAAACAATAGCAATGAAGAAAATGATAACATGATTCATAAACAAAACGAGCTCAGCATAGAAAATTGTATGGAACAAAGAAATCAACACAATGAAAAAGCACATGACAAATGACAGCAACAAATTCATATTTGCTGATAATTACATATCTGGCAAGGAACTTATCTATAAGATTGATGGAAAACTCCAACTCCTCAACACCAAAGGAATGAACAATCCAATTGAAAAATGGGCAGAAAACATGAATAGACATTTCACCAAGTAGGATTTTGAGGTGGTCAGCTAATACATGAAAAGATGCTCACTATCCCTGGCCATCAGAGAAATGTAAATCAAAACAACAATGAGATATATCATCTCACCCCAGCACTGATGGCAAGGTTCAATGAGACAGAAAATAACAAATACCGGTAGGGATGTGGAAAGACTGGGACTCTCATACACTACTTATGTGACCATGAAGTGACACAACCACTGTGGAAAGCAATATGGTGATTCCTTAGAAAGTTGAAATTGGAGATACCATTTGACCCAGCAATCCCATTACTAGGTATATATCCTAGAAAGGTGAGAGCCAGGATAGGAACAGAGATGCACACTCATGTTCATCACAGCACTATTTAATAGCAAAAAGATGGAAACAACCTACGTGCCCATCAGCGGAAGAGTGGATGACCAAACTACAGTACATACACATACTGGAATGCTATGCAGCACTAAAGAATAATGTAGAGTATGCAAAACACTGCATAATATGGATGAACTTGGAGGACGTTATGCTGAATGAAATAAGTCAATCACAGAAGGACAAATATAGCATTAGTTTGTTGTTGTGGAGGGTCAAGGAAAGGTTTATATATGGAGGGAAACTTTCTGTTAGTTGCCGGTGGGGAGGGGAGGGGAGGGAACACTGAAAAAAAAAAAAATGCATTGACCCATGTCACTTTAGTTTTGTGTATTTCACTGTACATAAATTATATTTTAATAAAATGCATTTACAAAAAAAAAGAATGAGGTCGGGGAAGAATATTACAGAAGTGAAGTCCCTTTCTCAACTCATAATATGGGAAAGAGAAGGTACGTGATACCAACATGATGCACCACTGATGATGTTGACCTTGACCATTTGGTTAAGTTAGCATTCACTCAAAAGCTACTATTTTTCCCTTCCTCAAGCTATATTCTTCCGAAGCAAGTCACTAAACCCAGCCCACGTATCCTGAAAAGGGCAGTATCTTTATATATTATTTGGAATCTTCTATAAGAACAAGTTGTCCTTTTATCTTCAATTTATTTTATGTAGCTTGTAAAATTTTACTATCAAATAAAATCCAGCACTGTATTTTTTAAGTATGCAAACTCCAAATCTTAAGACTAAAATAGTTAAATAAATATTTACCTATACAATCATTTGTTTGTTGTTATTGTTATGTGCCGTGCAGTTGGACCTGACTCATAGCAACCCCTCCTTGAGTTTCTGAGGCAGTATCACTATGGAAGCAGATTGCCCCATCTTTCTTCCAAGGAGTGGATGGTGGGTTTGAACCACCAGCCTTCCGGTTAGCAGTCAAGTGCCTTAGGCATTACGCTACCAGAGCTCCTAAATGAATTCATAGCTATCTATTTTGTACTTTTGGACATAATCCAATTGTTCCAGTTTTGGTCCCTGGGAGTTCTTAGTTGGCTCTTTAAGTCCACTGACATAACTTCATCCTTTTGTTTTCTGAATATGCTTACTTACACTAGTTGTACTACAGCATGCTCCATACTCACCATGCCCTTTTCCCTGCCCCAACTCTAGGCATGGATCTGGCTGCTGTTTCCTTTTCTTCTTTTTTTCCCCTTTGTTTAATAATACCTCTTTTTTAAAAATCACCTTTCCAATACTGATTAATTAAAAAACAAATTTCTGTAAAATAAATCAAATGTATTCATTTTACAGTTCAGGTCTATCATTCCAACATCACTTTCTGACTGAACATTCTAATTTTTTTTAACTGTGGTAAAAATACACAAACATCTGTCAATTCAAAAACTTTTATATGTCTTATTCAGTGACACTGGCTACATTCTTCATGCTGTGCAACCATTATCACTATACTTTTTTGAATTGAAGGAGCCCTGGTGGCACAGTGGTTCAAAGCTAGGCTGCTAAGTGAAAGGTTGCTGGTTTGAATCCACCAGCTGTTCTGTGGGATAAAGATGTGACAATCTGTTTCTGTAAAGATTTACAGCCTTGAAAATCCTATGGGGCAGTTCTATTCAGTCCTATGGAGTTGCTACTAGCTGGAATCAACTCGATGGCAATGGGTTTTGCGTTTTCTGGATTATTCCACCATCAATAACATAAACTTACTGCTCCCCACGCAATAACCTTCCCTTTCACCCTCTCCTATCCTTGGTAACCACTACGCTTTGGTTTCTATCTATTTGCCTGTTTCACATAAGTTGATATCATCAGTATTTATCATTTTGTGACTAACTTATTTCATTCAGCATAATGTTTTCAAGGTTCATTCATGTGTGGCATGCATGAGGACTTAATTTCTTTTTCTGGCTGAGTAATATTCTACTGTATGCATATACCACATTTCCATTTATCTGTTGATAGACATTTAGGTTGTTTCCACCTTTTGGCTACTGTGAATAGTAATGCAATCAACACTGGTGTAGAGGTTTCTGTTTGTGTTCCTGCTTTCATTTCTTCCAGGTTTTTATCTAGAATTAGGACTGCTGGATCATATGGTCAATGAGTCTAATTTTGAAAAGATGTATTAAAATCTCCTACAATTGTATAATCAATGTCACTGAATTATATACATACATATGGCTGTATGTATGTTGAAATGGGAAAAGTTTTGCTATATATATTTTTACCACACAAACAAAAAAAATCTCCCACAATTTTACATGAACCAAAATCTTAACCGCATTTTAAATATTTTAGGGAGCTGGAGCTCTAGTGGCACTGTGCCTAAGCCATTTGACTACTAGTCAGAAGTCTGGTGGTTCAAACCCACCAGCTACTCCTCAGAAGGAAGGTCGGGCAACCTACTTCCACAGCGATATTGCCTTGGAAACTCAAGGAGGGGTTGCTATGAGTTGGATCCAACTTGATGGCAGTATTTTTTTTTTTCTTTAAAAAAAAAAAAAAATTTAACTGCTATATTCTTATTAACTGTGCCCATAACAAACTGTTCTTTTATCCTGTTTAGTGCTTATAACTCTTAATTCTAGCTGTTTTTAAAATTTTACTCAAGTTTTCTTTTTGTACTTCTCTTGTGCCTCTCTACATCCTTTTACTTTCAAATTGTTATTTTTTTATGCCTTATTCTACTAACAATACAGTATACTAGGTTTAATTAAACTTGACAGTTTACTTTTTACTAGATATATTCAACTTGATGGTAACTATTACAAGAACTAACTTCATTTGTCCTTTCACTTAACATCATTTTTCAATCGATTTTTATTTGTTATTATTTCACATTATTTCCTTTTCCCTTATTTTCATTGGTTTTTACAATGTACTATTTTTTTTTAATATTTAACAAACTACCATTCCACGCTCAACCCCTATTACAAACCTGTTGACCATGTTGTGTTAAAATGTTATCAAGATTCAAACAAGATGTTCTAATGTACACACCCTAATGGATGAGTCCTTTAAAATCCTTTTACCTGCTCGTTTTCCTCATTACTGTCAATTCCAATTCATCGCAACCCTCCAAGACTTCCCTGCTTTACCTTCCTCCTTGCCAAAAAAAAAAAAAAAAAAGCCTTTAAAATTATTTGTATTTCTTTCTATCTCCTCACCGCCTACATTATGCTGGGATGGTTTTGAGTACTTAGTTACAGACTATTATTTATTTCTTCTTCACTGCTCATATCTGTTTAGAAAGTAGAACATGTTCACTTTTAAATGAATGCGATTAACTTGTTTTTAATTGTCCCAAATTATAAATTATGCACAATATTTTATTTTAGAAAATCTCAAATGCTTATCAGGTACCAAAACTTCCTTGATTAAAATATTCTAAAGCTTCTATTTCACTAATATAAAATCCAAACTGTTCTACTTTGCAAATTCTTTTACGATCTGGGCTCAGCTGACTTCTCCAAATCTACCTCACAACATTTCTCCTCTTTGCACCCATGCTCTGGCCAGTGACCCTTCATTCTCTTCTTTCAATAAGCCAAATTCATTCTTGCATTATTAACTTTCACTTTTTCCCTATCTTGGCATTCGGGATGGCTGATACCTTCTCATTTAATCTATGGTTAAATGCTAGCTTTGTAGTAAGAGTTTCTATGAACATGTAACCTGAAAAAAAAAAGTTGCTACTGTCAATCATATCATCCAATTATACTTCTCAACTATTTCATGTTTTACGTGTTCATTACTGGTCTTTGCCCCATCACTCTGCCCCAGCTACAGGACTAGAGGAATCTTGTCTGTCTTACTCATCACAGTGTCCTCATTACTAGAACATAGTAGGCATTCAAAGAAATATTTAGAATGAGTAAAAATGTATATCCAGAAGGCAGTAAGTCATTAGAAGTTTATTTACCAAGTCAAACAACTATATAAACACTGCTGTAAAAAGATGAATAAAAGCAAACCAATGACCACCATACATAAATTCAATACTGTCAGCTGACACAAAAATGTCCTAACTCAGGCAGCTGTACAGATTATTTGCCCAATCAAGAGGTATACATTGTAGGGTTGTTTATATTTATTGATTGGGCAAATAATGCTGGAAATGGAATATATTTTAATCTGTTTACTGCCTCACTATCTTTTTCCAGAGTCTCCATGTTTAATCACTATTTCTTCATTGTGTTTTACTATGTGTCAAGAGAGTCATTCTTCTCTTACCTCAATTAGCCTTCTTTAAAAGTAAGTTTGCTGCTCTTCTCTAACATTTATTCTTTTAAACGAACTTCAGAATAAACTGGTCAAATTTCTTAGAACAACAAAGTCACTGAGACTTTGAATAGACTGCATTAAATTCACTTTATTTTAAGAAGCACTGGCATCAAGTAACATGAAGTCTTTTTATCAACTATGAATGTAATATATGACTCCAATTAGGTTCTTTAGATAATTTATTAACATTATTTATTTTATTACCAGGTATTTCAGTTTTGCTGTTATTCTGAGTGAGATTTTAGCCTTCCCAATATATGCTCCAATGGATTAGAGTGAAAATAAAGCAAAGCATTAATTAATACTACTAACCTTGTAGCCAACCATCTTGCTATACTCATACTACTGCTAAGGTTTCAGATGACCTCCATAATTAAAAACGATAGTATCAACTGAATACAATTTTATTTTCAGATATCTTGAGACAGCAATTGACAGTACTATTAAAACTAGTAGTCTCTGTCTCAAAACAATTCAGCAATATTTATCAAAAGCTTTAAAAACACTTGTAATCTATTCCAAAGTATTCCTTTCCCGAGATTTACCGCTAGAGATTTATACAGAAATTTGTTCTCAAAAGTGTTTTATAAAATGGGGGGAGAGGGGGAGTGCTAGCACAGAAACCAGCTAATAGTGGGGGGGGGGAAGGGCACATCTTTGTAACAAACTATTATGTAGCAATTAGAACCCAAATTAACAACATGAAAAAATACTCAGTACATACTGTTAGGTCATAATGCAGAATACACAATTACATTTCCATTTTATTATGACCTAACATTAATATATATACATTTAATATATAAAAATATATTTAAAAGTACATGTTGTTTGGTGACGTCAAGTTGTCTCCGACTCATGGTGACCCTATGTGCAGCAGAACGAAACACCACCCGGTCCTGCACCAGCTCTGCGATCCCTGCTATGCTTGAGCCCATCACCACAGCCACTGTGTCAATCCATCTTGCTGAGGGCCTTCCCCTCTTTCATCGACCCTCCACCTCACCAAGCATGAATGACATCGTTCTCCAGGGAATGGTCCCTTCTAATAACATGGCCAAAGTAGGTGAGACGAAGTCTGGCCATTCTCGCTTCCAAGGACATTCTGGCTGCACTTACTCCTTGACAGATTTGTTAGGTTTTTTAGCAGTCCATGGTACTTTCAGCATTCTTTGCCAGCACCACAACTCAAAAGCATCAATTCTTCTTCGGTCTGCCTTATTCACTATCCAGGCTTCACATGCAGATGAAGCAACTGAAAATATCATAGCTTATATCAGGCACACCTTAATCCTCAAGGAGACATCTTTGTTCCTCGGCACTTGCAGCTATCTTGCCCAGATATTTTCTGACGTCCTGACTGCTGCTTCTATTGGCGTCAATTATAGAACCAAGCAATATGAAGCCTTTAACATCTTCAATCTTTTCTCCATTTATCACGATGCTGATTGTAGGGCCAGTTGTGAGGATTTTTGTTTTCTATATATTGCGATATAATCCATACTGCAGACTATTCTTCAATCTTCATCAGTATGTGCTTCAAGTCATCCTCACTTTCAGCAAGCAAAATTGTGTTGTCAGCATATAGCAGGCTGTTAATGATTCTTCCTCCAATCTTGATGCACATTCTTCTTCATATAGTCCAGCTTCTCGGATTATTTGCTCAGCATACAGATTGAATAAGTATGGGGAAAGGATACAACCCTGACGCACTCACTCCCTTCCTGATTTTAAACCATGCAGTGTCCCCTTGTTCTGTTCAAACAACAGCCCCCTGATTTATGTACAGGTTCCTCATGAGTATGATTAAGTGTTCTGAAATTCCCATTCTTCTCAACGTTATCCACAATTTGTTATATCTACACAATCAAATGCTTTTGCATAGTCAATAAAACATAAGTAAACACCTTTGTGGTCTTCTTTGCTTTGAGTGAGGATCGATCTGACATTAGCAATGATATCCCTTGTTCTATGTCCTCTTTTGAATCCAGCTTGCACCTCTGGAAGTTCTCTGTCAATATACTGTTGCAACCATTTTTGAATTATCTTCAGTAAGATTTTACTTGTGTGCAATATTAATGATATTGTTTGATAATCTCCACATTCTATGGGATCACTTTTCTTTGGAATGGGTACAAATATGGATCTCTTCCAGTCATTTGGCCAGGTAGCTGTCTTACAAATCTCTTGGCATAATCCAGTGAGTGCCTCCAGTGGGGCATCCGTTTGTTGAAATATCTCAATGGATATTCTGTCAATTCCTGGAACCTTGTTCTTTGGCAATTCCTTCAGTGCAGCTTCAACTTCTTTCAGTATCATTGGTTCTTGATCATGTACCACCTTTTGAAATGGATAAAGATTGACTAGTTCTTTTTGGTACAGGGACTCTTATGTATTTCTTCCATCTTGTTTTGATGCCTCCTGCATCATTCAAAATTTTGCCCATTGCGGTGTAGTAAATTACTTAGTGTGGCTTTTCTACCCATAAGTCTTTGTAAACTCCAAGGTGGGATTTTCTATAAGCAACTGAGAAGCTCCTGATTGCTGAAGTTGTCCACCTGGAGTATTTCTGTTGGGAGTGGCACAAAACAATGTTCTGGGAGGTGCCCACTCTCTCTCAGGTGCTTAGACTTCTGATGCTATGATTGGCTAGTTTGACCACCCTGCTGGGTTCAAAAGGAGGTCTCTCTCCTAGAGGCAGAACTCTCTCTGACTGCTGGTTGAGGAAGACGTGCTGCTGAAAGTGACATGCGCCCCGGAAAGAGACACGTGCTGCTGGGAAAGAGACGCAAGAGACACGCATTGCTGAGTGAGACACCAAGGGACCAGCACTGCTGGGAAAGAGACTGTGAGAGACTGTTGGCTGAGGGACGGTGGCCTGGGAGAGAGACTGAGTGTTTTTCCTCAACTTGAATTGTAGTCTGGTGCTTCCCTAATAAACCTCATAATCTGTGAGCTCTGTGTGGCCACTGCAGTGAATTACGAACCCAGAAGACAGGTGGTAGGTGCTTTGGGAGGAACGGTTGGAGAAAGGGCTGGAGGGAGGCAGCATGTCTGGCCTTGCAGTAATAGGCCTTGTGCTATTGATGGTGATTCTGTCCTCCTCTTGGGGGATTAGAGGAGGTCGGAACATGTGGCCTCCTTGCCGGTTTTGCACCCACAGAATCTTTCAATATTATACAACTCCAGGCTTAATTTTTTTCCTCAGTTCTTTCAGTTTCAGAAATGCCCAGCTTGTTCTTCTCTTTTGGTTTTCTAACTCCAAGTCTTTGTACATTTCATTATAGTAACTGGCTTTGTCTGCATGAACTGCTCTTTGAAATCTTCTGTTCACCTCTTTTATCTTGTCCATTCTTCCATTTCCAGTCGACTCGTATGCATGTGAGAGCTGGACAATGAATAAGGAAGACAAAAGAAGAGTTGATGCTTTTGAGTTATGATGCTGGCCAAGAATGCTGAAAGTACCATGGACTGCCAAAAGAACTAACAGATCTGTCCTGGAGGAAGTGCAGCTGAAATGCTCCTTAGAAGTGAGAATGCCCAGACTCTGTCTCACCTATTTTGGTCATGTTGTCATAAGGGACCATTCCCTGGAGAAGGATGTCATGCTTGGTAAGGTGGAGGGTCAACGAAAGAGGGGAAAGCCTTCAACAGGATGGATTGACATGGTGGCTGTGACAATAGGCTCAAGTATAGCAAGGATCATGGAGCTGGTGGGGGATCGGGTGGTGTTTCGCTCTGGTGTGCATGAGGTCACTATGAGTCAGAAACGACTCAATTGCACCTAACAACGACAACTTCCATTTGTTTTGGCTACTCTCTGCTCAAAGGCAAACTTCAGAATTTCTTCTGACATCCATTTTGGTCTTTTATTCTTTTCTCATCCTTTTTACTGACTTCTTGCTTTCTTCACAGATGATGTTCTTGATGTCATTCCACAATTCTTCTGGTTTTGGGTCACTGATGTTCAGTGAATCAAATCGGTTCTTCAGATGGTCTCTAATTTCAGAAGGGATATAATCAAGATAATATTTTGGCTCTCTTGGACTTGTTTTAATTGTCTTCACAACTTCAAGTTGAACTTGCATATGAGCAGTTAATGGTCTGTTCCACAATCAGCTCCTGGCCTGGTTTTGGTTGAAGAAATTGAGCTTTTCCATCATCTTTTGCCATAGATGTAATCAATCTAATTCCTGTGTACTCCATCTGGTGAAGTCCATGTGTATAGCCACCATTTGTGTTGTTGAAAAAAGGTATTTGCAATGAGTAGGTCATTGGTCTTGCAAAATTCTACCATGCGATCTCCAGCATTATTTCTGTCACCAAGGCCATATTTTCCAACTACTGGTGATTCTTCTCTGTTTCCAACTTTTGATTCCAGCACCAGTGGTAATGAACACATCTTGATTGCATGTTCGGTCAATTTCAGACTGCAGAAGTTGATAAAAATCTTCAATTTCCTCATCTTTGACTTTCGTGGTTAGTGCATTAATTTGAATAATAGTTGAATTAACTGGGCTTCCCTGTAGGCATATGGATATTACCCTATCACTGACAGCATTGTATTTCAGGACAGATCTTGAAACACCCTTTGGGATGATGAATGCCATGCCATTCCTCTTCAAATTGTCATTCCTGGCACAATAGATCATATGGTTGCCTGATTCAAAATGGCCAAAACCAGTCCATTTTCGCTCACTAATGCCTAGGATATCAATCTTTATGCATCATTTCATTTCTGACAACTTCCAATTTTCCTAGATTCATACTTCGTACATTCCACGTTCCAATTATTAATGGATATTTGCAGCTGTTTCTCCTCGATTTGAATCGTGTCACGTCAGCAAATGGAAGTCTTGAAAGCTTTACTCTATTCATATCAGTAAGGCTGGTTATACTCTGATGATGTAGGTCTTTCCCAGTCATATTCTGAGAGCCTTCCAACCAAGTGGCTTGTCCTCCTGCACTGTATTAGACAGTGTTTCCAGGCTATTCATATAGTTGCCCAGTAATATAACAGAGTATTTTTCTGCTATTCATAAGGTTTCCCCTGACCGATTCTTTGAGAAATGAATACTGTCATAGGAGAAGTAGATAGGAGGGGAAAATAACTGGAAAGAAATACATTACAATCCTAATGATACCATTGTCTATTTGGAGAACTTTTTGAAAAATTATAAAATCTCTAATTACAGTTGCCTTTTCAAACACACCCTTCAGGTAGACCTTTCTAGCATTTCATTTATATTATTGTATATACTTTTCACATTTGTACCTTTCTGTTGTTTAAAATACTTTACAATGTACACACTTTTCACAGTAAAAGATATACATATTAACAAACTTAATTAAAAATTCACTGTGCTTAGTTTTATAACATGTAGACAGATTCTTTATTCAGGAGGAAAAAACAACAGTTCTAATACCAAATTATATAGTTTAGATTGATGGCACTACCATACACACTGTATTCACAAGTTAATTTCTCTATGATGTCAGAAAGAATTTGAGTCATTCAAGTTGTCATAAGCCATTCCACAACACAGAGAAACGGCAGTAACTATTTTTTAAGTTTGCAAGCTCCAAATCTTAATATTCCTATTTATTTCAGCAGGGTTGTAAATGTAAAACGCACCTCATTGTGTTCAGTATATAGTACGACTGGAAAAATAAACTAGAAAAGAGTAACCTTCCACAAATACAGTTTATTTATTAGATAAACCAATCTCTTATAAACAAACCATTTAGATCAAGATTTATAGTTCTTCATATGTTAAGGGATAAAGATAAAAGATCCTCCATTATTCTTCAAATATCAGAAAAAAGAAATAGCTTACTATTGAAGAGGAAGGAAAAAAAGCTCATGCCCTTTTCTGAAAAAAATTCACAAAGTAAAGAATTACACATTCATAAAGTAAAAATTACTACATTTAAAGATCTTCTCAGTTTATCTCTAATAATTTTAGGTAAGGATCCAATGGATTAACAGGCTTAATTCAGCCTTACTGTAAATAAACTGCTGAATAAAGCACTCATGTGTTTTAATTGTAAGCATCTTTCAATAAACAGTTACTGCTTCATATTAAATTTTCAAGGTCTTCAGAGTCCCTGTAGGTAATCTTCGTATAAAAGATTAAAAGAATTTTTATATTTAGTATAGCAGGTTTAAATTATAATGTATAAATCAGTTTTATCTCATTTGTTCCTCACAAACCTCCATTAAAACTGGACAAGTATTACTACTGCCTTGGTACAGGAAGTAATGTGTCCAATGGTTATGATGGTTACTCAGTTCTCTGTATTCTGACCCACATTCCAGTATTATTCCAACAAAATTGTAAGCTACAAAAGGGTAGGAATTTCTATTTGCTCTTAGAATAGTGCCTGGCACATATATGCATTGTTAAATATATCAATGAATAAATTTACACCATAGAATTATGTATAAGGAACCAAAATAATGGAAAAAGTCGGTAGAAATCTCCAACTCTACTTTAAAAAATGAATAACCTAAGATCTTTTATTACTCTGATAATATAACAATACCTACGTTTTGTCTACTATATGTTGTTATGGGCCGTGGAGTCGGACCTGACTCATAGCGACCCCTCCTTGAGTTTCTGAGGCAGTATCACTACAGAAGTAGATTGCCCAACCTTCCTTCTGAGGAGTGGCTGGTAGGTTTGAAGCACCAGCCTTCTGGTTAGCAGTCAAGTGCCTGAGGCACTACGCTACCATAGCTCCTATTATAATATACTGGGAAGAATTTTACTGAGAGAAAACAAAACTCTACTTCATATATATAATTGTAAAAAGAATTATTTAGTGTACATTTCTAACTTTTATTAAAAACATATTAATGTTTTTACTTAAAAAAAAGGAATCATGAGTTAAAAATTAAAGATATGAAATGAGTACTTTATATAAGGAAGAATGATTTAGTAAGAAAATAAGATAACAGGGGAAATATTATATTTTTTACGCAAACAACATGCATGTTACACAGTTGGTTGGCTGGTCGGTTTGCAAACTACATAATCCCCTTGTACATTAGTTCCCTATGTACGTTGTGTGCACTCTTTGTGTTGGGACACTACATGCAAAAAATACAGTGCTTATTTTCTCCTAGGAAGTAGGTAGTATAACATTTGCACAACACATTGATTTAAAACATGTAAGACTTGTAATATTGTGGTGGCTTGTGTGTTACTTTGATGCGAGAATTTATGCCACTGGTATAACTAGTATATTGACAGAGTCACCCTAGGTAAGTAAGTTTCAGTGGAGTTTCCAGACTAAAACAGAGTAGAAGGAAAGACCTAGAGATCTACTTCCAAAAATGAAGACAATGAAAACCTTATGGATCATAAGAGAACATTATCCAACTCACTTGCTTTGGACACATCATCAGAAAAAAACGCAGTGTGAAGCAGAGAGTATGGAAGATTGTTGGTGAGATGGATTGGTACAATAGGTGCAACAATGGACTAAAAAATGCTGGCAATTGCAAGAAACTCAGACTGTGTAATGTTTCATTCTGTTGTATATAAGGTTGCCATGAGTCAGAGTTAACTCCCCTGCAACTAATAACAACTGAAGTATTTCATAATTATAAAACATCTGAAATTTTTGTTGGAGGGATTATCCTTAAATTTATACATCTGAAACTCAGTGTTTGTGAAAATGGAATATATCCTTCACAAAATATTGCACACTGTTCTTTTTACTTTGATACCTTTAAAGGAAATTACAAATTATAGAATTAAAAAAAAATTACAGAATGCCCCTTCTTTTGATATTCACCAGTTACATCAAAGTATTTCAAGGGCTTAAGAGCCAAAAGAATAGCACATGAAGTAGCCAAAAAATAGCACATGCTTAAAAGTTTCTGTATACAGAGAGAAGCTGTTCTTATGGATTCATGCTTTAGAACAATATCATGTCACTATTCAAAGAAATATATGTTCTTAAAACCTTTCTCCATGTCATTTTTATTATTTAACATTTTTCCTAAGAGACTATGTATGTATACTATGTACACTGCCAATGTTACTCCAAAGAAAAGAAAAAGCGATAAAAGAGAAATGTGGATTATGAGATTTTGCTATAAATGTTTATGTCAGAATAGGAATACATCTGTTGTTTAAATTATTTAACACTAAGCTACTTCGGTGTAAAAACAGAAGTATTAACACCAATGAAATGTAACAAGAAAGATTTGATAATGTAACTTAGAGCAATTTTACTACTAAAAATAAAATTAAAAAAAAAAAATAACCTCACTGCCGTCGAGTCAGATCTGACTCACAGCGACCCCTCCTTGGGTTTCTGAGGCAGTATCACTACAGAAGCAGATTGCCCAACCTTCCTTCCAAGGAGTGGCTAGTGGGTTTGAACCACCAGCCTTCTGGTTAGCAGTCAAATGCCTTAGGCACCACGCCACCAGAGCTCCCAATTTTACTACTAAGACATTGAAATATTCTATTTTTAAAGAAAAATAATCACATCAGCATAAATATATAATAACCATTTATAGAAAATGCATATAGAAAGTTATTGAAACACTACCACATAATCCAAAAATCATGCTACTATTACGTCCTTTTAAAAGAATAACTAATAAGCTTTAATGATGAATGCTAATTCAATGGCTATTTTTCAAAGCATATAAATAAAGAACTGATACTTTACAGCTATATCCATGCTCAAATTTCATCAGTATTAAGCTTACCTTTCTTTTCGGTCCAGATTGCTTAAAACATGAAAAAGAAAAAAAAAGTAAGAGGCGAGACCTCATGGTTGCTATATCACTGTAGCTTTAATAATAAGGTAAAACTATAATGTGATCAATTCATTTTAAACACATTATATACATGTTATATACAATGTTTTGAATCTTGTTTTATATATATATATATATATATATATATATATACACATACATACATATATATACACACATTGTTTTACAATTTTTGTCAATATACAAAAAATAGACTAACAATCCTCCTCTTAACATTTAACTGGAAGAAAGAAAAATGTGTAAAAATAAGAAAAATTCTTGAAAGGCTTTATTCAACTATAAAACATTTAAATTTTTTAGTGGTTATTAAATTGTATCCATGAAATACATTAAATTTTCAGTGATTCCAATCAATCACAGAATTATGAAAAAATTTCAAATATTTTGAGAATTACCAAAATACGGCACAGAGTCATGAAGTGAGCACAGACTACTAAAAAACTGGCACCTATCATCAACTTGCTCAATGCAGGGTTTGGCTTCCACGAACCTTCCCTTTTTTTTTTTTTTTAAAAAAAAAAAAAAAGCAGTATCTTTGAAGTGCAATAAAGCAAAGCAAAATACAATAGGGTATGCCTATACAGATTTTTAAATTTCAGCATTTTATTTTTTCATACTAGTAATATTCCTCAATCACTATACAGCAATATAAACAACTTATCTTTTAAAAATGGATTAAATTATTACTTAAAATAACATTAAGGGAAAATACTAGAATTTTAATTCTTTCTCACATCCTAGTGACTAATCCACCTAATGCTACTAATTCCTAGTAGATAAACAGGTGTGAAACACTTGTTCCCATATTCCACTAAAGAACTACAAATTACTCAGAAAGGAGGTCTAATTTGCTTAGAAATCAATTTTTAGTGCTCACATCAAAAAAGCATGGATTGAGTGTGTGAGTTACCAACTGGTGTTATTTCTTTCAAATAAACAGTTGAAAACATTAAGATAAAAAAATCTAGGAGAAAAAAGCTGTAAAAACCAATGTATTCACTTCCACTTGACATCTGACAATTGTGCCAACACTACTAATATAAATCAACTATGGAAGCAACCATCTTTGATGAAAGCTTTCCTTGGGCCTCTGAATGAGGCATGTGGTGTAGTGCCTAAGGCACTTGACTGCTAATCAGAAGGCCAGCGGTTCAAACCCACCAGCCACTCCTCAGAAGGAAGATGGGGCAATCTACTTCCGTAGTGATACTGCCTTGGAAACCCAAGGAGGAGTCGCTATGAGTCGGGTCCGACTTGACGGCACTTAACAACAACAACTTCAAATGCTTATTTAATACTTTGCGTTCTTCCCTACTCTGGTCTCTGTGATATTACTACATATACCATTTAATCATTTGTTCACTTGCCTTTCTACTCTAATTAAACTTGAGGTCCAATGGCAAGGATTTTGTCAATTTTATTCTTTGAATATTCTGTACCTCCTCAATACCTAGTATGAAATCACTGTACATTTTTAAGCTCCCCCCCCCCAAAAAGAGAGTGATTTTGATATATTTTTAGAGGGAAAAAATGGAAAGCCTCTCAGTAACTTGGCCTTCAACTTCAAAATCATTTTAGTGACAGTTACACTGCAGTAGGAGTAAGAAATGCATATTCTTATACAGAATAAATAAAAGACAAATAAGTAGAATCAGACTTGCTGAACAGACACTTGACTCATTACAGTTCCTTTTACTGCCCCTATAAAGTTCTTGTATTCTTATTCAGGATTGTTTCTTTAAGTATGAATTAATTCAGGTTTTTTCTTTTTACAAACAACATTTTACTAGCAAATATTAACTAAATCTAGTCTCTTATGTACGCAAGTGATGATACACATGCAAGGTACAATAGGTACACAGATCTAAAATAAAACAAAATACTAGCTAAATTTCACACTATAATCACTTTTTTAACCTTACCAATGAGGAAAGGAGAGATGGAAACAATAGTTCATAGCACAAGTAATTTTAAACAATGAGAAAATGTCAATAATAATTTTAGTTTTAAAATGTATCACTTAATTTAGTTGTAAATTTTAAAGCAGTATTTCACTTTATCACATTTTCAGAATATCAAGACATCTTTATCAATGGACTCTATCAACATGATCAGTGTATGAGAAAGAATTACGTCTTTCCTTCTCCTCTCTTCCTAATAACTTTCCTTTTATTATTTATTCTCATGTTTGTCACATGTAGGTCAGACAGATTGATTGGTGTACTCTGGCAGTAGGTCAAGGCCATTTTAAAAAATATACACACTATTCTGTGTTTTAAATTGATTTTCTCAAATATCTTAAGTGAAAAACATGATAAAATAACATATTTAAGCAAAAGAAAGGCTTCCTTATCATCCAGTTAGAAAAAAATTTCAGTCTCTATTTTAACAAATCTAAGTAATAACAAATGTAGCCAGGGCTTTTAAGAGTCAAGATACATTTTCTGAATGAGTAACAGCCTAGTTTGTCATTTCCAAACTAGACTAGCACCTAAAATATATGCTAAATCTCTAAGCTTTATTATTTATCAAAAAACTTCACCTCAACTCTTTATAATGTAATAGATTATTTAATGGTTGGAAACTAAAAATTTCTGAGTCAACTGAAAAGGATGTAATGGTTCTGAAAAAACTTCCTAAATATTTAAAATACCAAACTCTCCCCAAGTATTATGGTTATTATTTCAAAGTTCAAGTAGTACTTCTAAGATCAATGAAACCACTTAATTCTATGAAAATTCTATAAAATACAGAATTTCTTCAGAAATTAAAAATAATATAATTTATTTTGACAGTATGGAATCTTATAAGTCTTATAAGGAGTGCTGGTAGTGCAGTCATTAAAACAATTGGCTGCTAACCAAAGGGTAGTGGTTTGAACCCACCAGTCACTTCACTGGAAAAAGATGAGGTAGTATGCTTCCCTAAGGACTTCCAGCCTCGGAAATCCTACAGGGCACAGTTCTTCTCTGTCCTACAGAATCGCTATGAATCAGAAACAACTCAAAGGCAGTGGTTTTAAATTTATAAACCTTATATTATATGGAAGGTAAGGAAGACAGCTCTGTCAATGTTATGATATCAGCTTCGTTTAAATATCTTCTTAGATCTACTGGAATAGAATGCCATAGAATGGGCCCTAATTATAAAACTCTACACTTACAGAAGATAACTTAGTAAGAGGCAAACAGGAAATATAAAATTCTAGGACATGAATTATTTCACAGACATGAATCTCTCTCTTTACAGATAATGAAAATATAAAGAAGTTCCATAAAAGGAAAAAATTGGTTAAAAAAAAGTGAAATTTTTCTATTAAAAAGCATATGTGTGTGTGTGTGTGTGTGTGTGTGTTAAGCAAAGACAACAATTAGAATCCTTACCTTTGGGCTGCTGTTTTTACTACTGATATCTGTGCATTAGCATGATGAAAACGTCTACCGTGAACTATAGTTCCAGAACATAATGGTGCATTTTGTGTATTTTCACTGCAGATTAAAGAAACAAAAATATATGAATAAGGAAAAAGTACATACATATATGCAGCAAAATAAATCCTTTAAATTCTGAGCTCAGATATCACTTATTTACCCCCCCCAAAAAAAAAAAAAAGGTCCATTAGTCTACTTTTTGAATTTGTTTTTGAAATGTTTCCACTCTATTTCAAGAAAGAAGATAAAGAGTAGAACACTAGAATAGAAATCAGGAGTCCTAAATTCTACTTCTGATTCTGCCTCTGACATGAAAGTTACTTAACCTGCATGAATTTCAGTTTTCTATCTATAAACTGACAGGGCAGAAATAAACTAGTGGTTTTCAACCTTATTTCTAGGAGATAAAATAGCCCAATCTGATCCGTTTCAGCAGTTCACTGTGACAACCAGTAGGAGAGCTGGGTATGTTTGGAAGAGAAAAAGAGTAAGAAATCATAACAATAAAGAAATTCCTTGTTAAGATAATCTTGGTAAGCATCCCCTATAGGAGATATGATCACCCCTCTCCTATGGTGCCTTCTACTATTAAAACCGAGATTTTACTTCCTGCATGAAAGCAAGCTCATCTTATGAAATTTCAGCCTACTGAAATATGTCTTGTATTATTTTTCATTCAGGACCAAGAAATCATTGCAATCAACCCTATTCCCAAGATTTAAAGCAAAGAATCCATACATTGGGACCATCCTACCTCTTGGCCCTACTAACAAATTCAAGAGAAAAGGGTGGACTTATTGGCTGCAAAGGTGTTAAACCCGTTGTTTTCTGTAGAAATATGTGGTAAAGTGCCTATACCTCAATTTCTTATTGTTGCTCAACATGTTAAGTCCAATTGGGTTGCCTTTCAAAGTTTTAAAGCTTTCACTCTTGTTTCGTCTTACATATGTCTTCAAGATGAAATCACCAGAACTAGTAGCAACAATTTCAGATCGACGATTTAACTGCAAAAAAAAAAAAAAAAATCAATGTTAAAGAGTCAATTAACACCATAATATAATAATTTATCAACAACTATTTGAAAATCCATTTTGAAAATGTAAAAACTAGTAGAAATAGACCAGCTATTGGGATGGAGGAGAAGGAATGGCAGTAACACAGACCTATGAATAATTCAACCATATTTTCTTTTCTAAAGACAATGCAAATATATAAGAACATGATTGTTTACATTTTAAATATTCCCCAAAATATTTAAGGAAAACATAGATGATACGAGGGTAGAGGATAATCCTCTCTCCAGAGTGTGAAAAGTAAGTGTCTCTCTCTGCTGAATAGCTTCACTGCCGCCTACAAAACACTACCACTAATTATGGTTTATCACTTGTCATTTCAACTTGTATTTTTCTACAAGGACTTTTGCCTTAGCAAGGGAGTTTTTACTCAAATATAGAAAGATGTCTTTATATTTTCGTTGGTACAAAAGGTAATAAATATATGAATACAATCTTGGAGATCACAGTATGACGACAGAACACATCGTTTTGGTAAATACTTCTCAACAAAGAAACCTGCCATTTATAGTACAAAACTTTTAAAAGTTGTTTTTAGACTCTACGACCTTGTGTCTGATTCCTTAAGAGCCCTGGTGGTGCAGTGGTTAAGCACCGGGCTGATAACCAAAGGGTTGGTAATTTTAACCCACCAGCCTCTCTGCAGAAGAAAAATGAGGCAGTCTACTTCCATAAAGATCTACAGCCTTGAAAACCCTTATAGGACAGTTCTATCTTGTCCCATATGGTCGCTATGATTTGACTTGACGTCTGTGGTGGGTAGTGGTGGTAGGTTTGAATCTTACCGAGTGTTTCATTAAGAACAACATTTTAAAATGACTTGTCTACTTTTGTTTTTGAAATGACAGTTTAAAGTTTTATTTTTCAGAACTTTCCATTAGAAATATAGTCTTAAGAAGACAGTAACTTGGAGATTTGGCAAGATGGCGGAATAGGCAGATAAGCTACACAGATGCTCTGTAAATAAGCAATGAGAAACCAATTGAAACCGATACAGAAGACAATCCTAGAACCCTGAGCTATGAAAAGGAAGGATAAGGAAGTGGATTAAACAGCAACTAGTAGAAGAGCTTGAATGAAACAGTAAGTAAGAAGACAAACAGAGCTGTGGACTTACAGTTGTCCTGATGGCATAGACATTTTGAATATTTCCCAATAGCAACCTTAGAATCAGCTCTGCTCACCAAGGCACTATGGGCAAGGACTGCCTTGGTGCCTGATGACCAGAAGGGGGAACAGTGAGCGACGGGACTGGCAGACCCTGAGGACTACTGACAGCTGTCATGAGTGCACAGCCATTTTGGATGTTTGCAAGTGGCTGGTGCAAACATCTTGAGTGTGTGCGGTTGCGTTCTTGCTAGGACTGCTACCTAGGAGTGGGTTCTGCCTGCCAAGGACAGCACAGGGAACCACACTGGAGACTGATGACTGGGGAAGTGCGATATTCCCCTTGTTATACTCTTGTGTCATGCACCCTCTTGGGAACAGGGGTGTGGCTGTCCCCGTGCCTCTACCCACCACATTCACCAGCCAGGGCTACATCCTGTTCCGGGCCCAAAAGAGCCTGGGTGCTGTGATGCCCCCACACACACCCCAGTTTTGTCTTTGTTTGTTTTTAAATTATTCTTTTTATCTTCTTCCTTTCTTGCTCTCTTTCCTGTCCTTGATTCTTGTGGGTTTTTTTTCCCCACCCTCTTTTTCTCTTCACTTTTCCTGGTTCCCTTATTTTTGCTTTCTGTTATTTCTTCCCATCCCTTGTTTTACCTTTTGCAGTTTTCTACATTCTTTTACTCTTGCTTTTTTCTACCCTCCCCATTTATTATAGCACTTTTTTTTTCTTTTTCTCATTATCTTTTATCCTTTTTGAATATACTCTGAAATTTTTTCTTTTTAATTGCATTTTTATTTTTTGGGGGACAATTGTTCCTCTTTGTTTATGTGGTTTCACTTTTTTGCTCTCTTGTTTTTGTTTTCTTGGTAGTTTTTTTTTTTTTTTTTT
>NW_006921967.1:1164227-1184264 GCF_000298275.1 Orycteropus afer afer | reverse complement strand
ATTATCTTTTATCCTTTTTGAATATACTCTGAAATTTTTTCTTTTTAATTGCATTTTTATTTTTTGGGGGACAATTGTTCCTCTTTGTTTATGTGCTTTGTGTTTCTTGTTCTTTTTATATTTTTTTGATCTTTTTTTTTTTTTTTTTTTTTGTCTAACTGAGTGGGAGACAGCAACAGTTCCCACACAACCCAATCATACCTGTGCCTTCTACAGCCCTACCCACAGAGTGAGGGCCACCATTTGCTTTTGCATCAACTGACACACAACAGACAGTGGCCAATACCAGCTCAACTCACCCTCAACTGCTCTTTATGAACAGCTAACAGATCAGTGCACACACTCTCATCTCTATCACATGCACCATGAGACAGGTAGTGAATGTTTAAGCACTAGCAACTAGTGAAGAGAGGAGCACAGTACCCTGCTCACACAGATATAAGACCAAAAACACACTGTCATCTAGTCAAACCCTCCTCGGGTATCCGAAACAGTATTACTAAGGAAGGAGATTGCCTAACCTTCCTTCTGAGGAGTGGCTGGTGAGTTTGAACTTCCAGCCTTCTGGTTAGCAGTCAAATAAATGCCTTAGGCACTATGCCACCAGAGCTCCCTCATACAGATATAGGAAACCAAAATAAAGGAGAAAAAAAAAACTTCCTGGGCAAATCACACAACAATATAACCACAAATTAAACATAAATACACCACAACCACACTGTCTTGGAGACAAAAGACCATCACAGTCCACACAAAAAAGCAAAATAAAGTATTAGAAACAAGAGACCAGGATACAAACCCAGAAAATATCCACGAGGAAGAAGCAGTATTGGAACTCCCTAACAAAGAATTCAAAAGAATTATATTTGGCTACCTTCAATGAATTGAGAGACAGATCAAGGAAAACAATGATGAGATCGTGAAACACAGAAAAAATTAAGGAAAACAGACTAAAACTCTAGAAAAATTTAGGAAAACAATACAAGAAAAAAAAAATGAGAAATGAAACAAAAACAAAAGAAATGCAGAAGATTAATACCAAGATTTCAGAACTAGGTAACACACTGAATGGGCCAAAGAGTAGAATCAAATCAATGGAATACAGAATTAATGAGCTAGAAGACAAAAACCTCAACACTATTTTGTTAAGGGATCAATCATACAAAAGATCAAAACATAATGAAGAAACCTTAAGAGTCATGTGGTATACCATTGAGAGGAATAACCTACGTGTAATCGGAATTCCAAAGCAAGAAGAGACGGATAAAACCACAGAGAAAATCGTCGAAGATCTGTTGGAAGAGAATTTTCCTAATATGATGGAAAATAAGACTATATCTATTCAAGAAGTTCAATGAACCCCAAACAGGATAGACCCAAAAAGAAAAACACCAAGACATATCATCATTAAACACCAAAACCAAGGACAAAAAAAGAATCCTGAAAGCAGCATGGGAAAAATGAAAAGCTATCTACAAAGAGCAACCAGTAAGACTGAGCTCTGATTTCTCAGCAGAAACCAGGCAGGAAAAACAATAATGGGATAATATATATAAAATCCTAAAGAAAAAAATTTCCAACCAAGAATTATATAACTAGCACAACTGTCACTCAAATACGAGAGTAAAATTAAGAGATTTCTAGATAAGCAGAAATTAAGGGAATTTGTTAAAAGCAGAACAACTTTACAAAAGATGCTAAAGGGAGTCCTTCACACAGAGAACCAACAACAGTAAACAACAACCAACCATTAACACACATGACAACATAAGCCAGAAACCAGTATGGATGGATACAGAAGTATCCAAAGTAAAATAAGCTTACAACACTGTAAACAGGGAATCAGAGACATCAGTTGGCAAATGAGAACAACTACAAACCAAAAAGAGAGAATAGAATAAATACTGTAGTTACAGAACTTCTAAATGGTGAGGAAGACAATAGTGAAACAGAACAGATGACTGCTTTAAACTTGGGAAGAAAATTATAAATTAGAGGGTGTTCTGGTTACCTGCTGCCACTCTGACAGGAATATACCACAAATGGGATGGCTTGAACAAACAGAAGTTTATTTTCTCACAGTTTGGAGGCTTTAAGTCCGAGTTCAAAGTGCTGGGCTCTAGAGGCTGGCTGAAAGCCCTTCAACCTTAGGGTTCAGCTCTGCCTCTTGCTCTTGGCTCACTGAAGCTGGAGGCTTTTCTTCACTCAGTTGCTGGCTGCTGAGGCTGGGAAGCCCAAGGTTGACAAGTAAGGCACAGTCCTGATGTTACCAAACCACATGGCAGGCCTTTAATTCAAGTCCATTAAAGGTTCCAAGGTCGGCAGAGCATGGCAGGCTGCTGAACAATGACACGCTACATGCAGGGTTCAAGTGTGCCATAAGCTAGAGACCATTCCTAAAGCTGTTTCTTGTATATGGGAAGCAGACCACATACCCAAAGTAGCTACTCAGTTGCTCCAATAGATTCCACCATGGAGTTAATTACCAGTCTCACCATGGGGAATAACTACATTCAGCTGCCCAGTCACTCAACCAGGCCCAGCCAGGTTGACACACAAACTTAACTACCACACAGGGTAACCTCAAAGAAATATAATAAACCTTCACACTAAAATGAAAAAGAGGATAAGCACAAATACTTAGCAAATAATAAAAAAAATAGCAATGAAGGAGGTGATCAAATGACTCATAAACAAAATGAGATCAGCACAGAAAATTATATGGAAGATAGAAATCAGCAACACCACAAAAAATCATGTAACAAAATGACATCAATAAATTCATGCTTGTCAATAATTACACTATATGTAAACGGAGTGAATGTACCACTCAAGAAACGGAGAGTTGCAGACTGTATTAAAAAACACGACCCATCAATATGCTATCTACAAGAGATACCTTAGAGACAAAGATAAAAACAGACTAAAAATCAACGTTTGGAAAAAGATATACAAAGCAAATGGCAACTAAAAGACACCAGAAGTGGGAATGTTAATTTCTGATAAAATAGACTTTAAGACAAAAACAACTATAGGAGACAAGGAATAATACTATATAATGATTAAAATATCAGTTGAACTTGAGGAAATAACCATAGTAAGTATCTAAGCACCCAATGAAAAAGCCCCAAAACACATAAAGCAGACTTGAATAGAACTAAAAAGACAAATAGGTGACTCTGCAGTAATAGTAGGAGACTTTGAAATACCACTTTCAATAAAAGAATAACTGGAAAGAAACTCAACAAAGATGCAGAAAAACTAAACAGTACCATAAACCAACTTGACCTCATAGACATCTACAGAGCACGTCACTCAACAATACCAAAATATGCCTTCTTTTCCAGCACACATGAAACATTCTCCAGGTTCGACTATATGTTAGGCTACAAAGTAAGACTCAATAAATTTAAAAACACTCACATACTGCAAAGTATCTTCTCAGATCACAATGCTATAAAATTAGAAATCAACATTAGGAAGACCAACGGAAATAGAGCAAATACATGAAAACTGAGTAACATCCTCCTCAAAAACGACTGGGTAATAGAAGAAATAAAAAAGGAAACTAAAAAATTCCTTGAATCAAATTAATATGAAAATGCAACATACCAAAATCATTGGAACACAACAAAAGCAGTGATCAGAGAGTAATTTATAGCAATCAATGCACACATCAAAAAGAGAAGAGCCAAGACCAACATCTTAACCCAACATCTCCAACAATTAGAGAAAGAGCAGCAAAAAAAACCCTACAGTCACCAGAAGAAAAGAAATAACAGTGATTTGATCAGACATAAAAGAAACAGAAAAAAAAACAGGATTTGAAGTTGGTTCTTTGAAAAGATTAATAAAATCAACAAACTACTACCACAATTAACAAAGGAAAAGAACAAGAAGATGCAAATAAAATCAATAAGAAATGAAAGGGGTGATGTCACAACAGAACCAACAGAAATAAAAAGAATAACATCAGGATACTATGAAGAACAACACTCTAACAAATTTGAAAACCTACAAGAAATGGGCAGATTTCTAGAAATACACTACTTACATAAACTGACACAAACTAAGGTAGAAAATTTGAATAGACCCATACCAAAAGAAGAAATTGAACAGGTCATAAAAAAATTACCAACAACAAAAAAAGTCCTGGCCCAGATGGTTTCACTGGAGAATTCTACCAATCATTCAGAGAAGAGCTGACACCAATCCTACTCAAAGTATTTCAGAAAACAGGAAAGGATGGAATCCTCCCAAATTCATTTATGAAGCATAACCCTAATACCAAAACCAAGCAAAGACACCACTAGAAGGGAAAACTAAAGACCAATATCCCTCGTGAATATAGAAGCAAAAATCTTCAACAAAATCCTAGCCAACTGACTAGTAAAATATATCAAAAAAGTAATGTATTATGAGCAAGTGAGATTCATACAAGGTATACAAGGATGTTTCAACATTAGAAAAACAATCAATGTAATCTATCACATAAGTAAAATAAAGGAAAAGAATCACATGATCATATCAATAAATGCAGAAAAGGCATTTGAGAAAATCCAACACCCATTCCTCATCAAAACGCTCAGCAAAATAAGAACAGAATGGAAATTTTTCAACACAAAAAGGGTATATATGCAAAACCAACAGCCAATGTTATTCTCAATGGAGAGAGACTAAAACCATTTTCCTTGAGAATAGGAATCAGACAAGGATGCCCTCTATTACCACTTCTATTGAACACTGCATTGAAGTCACAGCCAGGGAAATAAGGCAAGAAAGGGAAATTAAAGGCATCCAAATTGGTAAGGAAGAAGTCAAAATATCCCTGTTTGCTGAAGATATGATCCTATGCATAGAAAACTCAAGAGACTCAGCAAAAGCTACTGAACTTACTGAAAGATCTAGCATAATGGCAGGATACAAGATCAACATACAAAAATCAGCTGGATTTCTCCACACCAGCAAACAGATTGCTGGTAAGGAAATGAGGAAATTAACAGTATTTACAATAGGTACCAAAAAGATAACGCAAAGCACTGCCATCCAGTAGATCCAACTCATAGCTACCCCTCCTTGGGTTTCCAATGCGATATCACTACGGATGTAGACTGCCCAACTTTCCTTCCGAGGAGTGGCTGGTGGGTTTGAACCACCAGCATTCTGGTTAGCTGTCAGATCCCTAAGGTGCTATGTCACTAGAGGTCCCAAAAGATAAAACAGTTGAGAATAAATCTTACTAGGAACACAAAAGACCTGTAGAAAGAAAACTACAAATCACTAATGCAAGAAACTGTAAGAGATCTACATAAATTGAAAAATATACTATGCCTATGGATAGGAAAATTGAATACTGTGAAAATGTCAATACTATCTGTGATGGTTACATTTGTGTGTCAACTTGGCTGGGCCTGGTTGAGTGGCTGGGCAGCTGAATGCAGTTATTCCCCATGGTGAGACTGGTAATTAACTCCACAGTGGAAATCTACTGGAGGGAACAGCTGAGTACCTGCTTTGGGTATGTGGTCTACTTCCCATATATAAGAAACAGCTTTGGGAAGGTCTCTAGCTTATGGCACACTTGAACCGTGCATGTAGTTGTGTCATTGTTCAGCAGCCTGCCATGCTCTGCAGACCTTGGGACTTTCAATGGACTAGAATCAACGGCCTGCCATGTGGTTTGGTAACTTGGGACTGAGCCATTTTACTTGTTGACCTTGGGCTTGTTAGCCTCAGCAGCCTGTACCTGCCTGAGAGAAGAGATGTCTTCAGTGAGCTGGGAGCAACAGGCAGAGCTGAAGCCCAAGGTCGAGTGGCTTTCACACAGCCCCTAGACCCTGGCACTTTGAACTTGGACTTAAAGCCTCCAAACTGTAAGAGAATAAACTCCTGTTTGATAAGGCCATCCCATTTGGCTATATTTCTGTCAGAGTGGCACTAGGTAACTAGAACACTATCCAAAGCAATCTATACACTCAATGAAATCCAATACCAGACTCCATCAACATTCTTCAAAGACATGGAAAAATCAATCACCAGTTTTATGTGGAAAGGGGAGAGACCTTGGATAAGCAAAACACTACTGAAGAATAACAACAAAGTCAGAGATCTCAGACTCCCAGATCTCAAAACCTACTACACAGCCACAGGTGTCAAAACAGCCTGGTATTGGTACAACAACAGACACTCAGGTCAGTGAAGCAGAATTGAGATCCCAGAAATAGATCCATCCACCTATGGTCAGCATATCTTTGACAAACGACTGAAATCCGTTACATAGGGAAGAGACAGTCTCTTTCACAAATGGTGCTGGCAAAATTGGTTATCCACTTGCAGAAAAATGAAACAAGATTCATACCATACACCATACCTATAACTCCAGATGGGTAGAAGACTTAAATGTGAAACCTAAAACTATAAAGTTCCTCAAGGAAAAAATAGGGGACAATTTAGGGGCCTTAATTAATTGACTGCTAACCAGAAGACTGGTAGTTCAAACCCAATAGCTACTCCTCAGAAGGAAGGTTGAGCAATCTACTTCCATAGTGATACCACCTCGGAAACCCAAGGAGGGGTCACTATGAGTCAGATCTGAATCGACAGCAGTGCGTTTTTTTTTTTTTTTAATTTATGGTGCAAATAGACTATCAAACAAAACCCAAGATGCACAAACAGCAGAAGATAAACTAGATGAAGACTTCTCCAAAAGAGTAAAAAGAGAACCTAAAGAATGGGAAAAAATATTTGGCAATGACATATCAGACAAAGGACTTCTCTCTAAAATTTATAGAAAACTCCAACAACTCAACATCAAAAAGACAGACAATCCAATTGAAAAATGGGCAGAAGATATGAACAGACATTTCACCGAAGAAGAAATTCAGGCAGCCAACAAACACATGAAAAAATGTTCACGTATATCAGCCATTGTTGTTGTTGTTGTTGTTGTTGTTATGTCTCATTGAGTGGCACCCAACTCATATCGACCCTTCCCTTGGATTTCCAAGGCGGTATCACTACAGAAGTAGATTGCCTAACCTTCCTTCTGAGGAGTGGCTGGTGGGTTTAAACAGCCAGCCTTCTGATTAGCAGTCAAATGCCTTAGGCACTATGCAACCAGAGCTCCTCATTAGCCATTAAAGATATGCAAATCAAAACAACCATGAGATACTAACTCATCCCAGCACTAATGGCAAAGTTCAACAAGACAGAAAATAACAAAATGGCTGGCAAGGATGTAGAGACTGGGACTCTCATACACTGCTGGTGGGACTGTAAAATGATAAAATCACTGTGGAAATCAGTATGGCAATTCCTTAAAAAGGTGGAATTAGAAAAACCATTTGACCCAGCAATCTTTTAAGTAGGTATATATCCTAAAGAAGCGAGAGTCAGGACATGAATAGATATACGCCAAGCAATGTTCATCGCCCCACTATTCACACTAGCAAAGAGATGGAAACAACCTATGTGTTCATCAACTGAGGAATGGATAATCAGAACTGTGGTACATATACACAATGGAATACTAAGCAACCGTAAAGAATAATATAGAATGTGTAAAACACGGCATAATGTGGATGAACCTGGAGGACATTATACTGAGTAAAATAAATCAATCACAGGAAGACAAGTACTGTATTACTCTGCTGTTGTAATAAGTCGAGGAAAGGTTTATACATGGAAGGAAACATTCTTTCTTTGGTTACCAGGGAGGAGAGGGAAGGGAAAATTCCTAGATAGGTTGTGTGTGGGGGGGAAATACACACACACACACACACACACCAATGATTATTAGTTGTTTATCATTGTTTATCAGGGGTAGGAGGGGGGAAAGGGGAAGGTTTTGTTTGCAGGGCACTAAGTTTATGCTAATAGTGGTGGAATATTTTGGAAGATAGCAATAATGGTGGCACAACATGAAAAAATGTCAACAATGTACCTGAGCTGTAAATATGGAAGATGTTGTGTTGGCAAATGTCTTGTATACGTTTTTAACCACAATTAAAAAAAAAAAAAAAAAAGTACAAGATAGTAACTTAACTTTTCCCCCAATTATCACTATAGAAACTCATCATTTCTTCCTCCTTACAACACTTATTTAATTCCCATTCTTTTCTGACGGATTTAAGAGCTTTCCATTTCTGGAAATAGTAGTACAGACCAAATTTCCCTCTATCCTGGGAAAACTAGAAAAGCCAGACAAAATACCAATAAATATTTTTAAAATCTAAGGTATCTGAAAACTAGAAAGACAGTAAAGAATTATGGGACTAAAAAGAACAGGGACAAGAAACCAAGAGAGCTAACCCAGATTTGAGGATGCTTTTTCCCAGAGGGGCTGTTAATCCCAGAAGATGCAGCTAAGAAGCTGAGATGAGCTGAACTTCCAACAGACTCATAGAGCTTGGGAGATAAAAAGCAGATTTAAGATGCACCAAGTAAGGGAGTCCTAACAGAAATACACCAAAATTTGGGTTAGGATTATAACCTGTGAACAAAGGTGAGCTCTCTCACTAAGTGAAATCAGTTAATCATCCTAATCCTCAATTAGATTAAAGGCAGTACACACTGCAGTGGAGTCGGACTCAACTCATAGCGACTTTTCCTTGGTTTTCTGAGGCGATTATCACTATGGAAGTAGATTGCCCAACCTTCCTTCTGAGGAGTGGCTGGTTGGGTTTGAACCACCAGCCTTCTGGTTAGCAGTCAAATGTCTTAGGGACTATGCCACCAGAGCTCCCAGATTAAAGGCAGTAGTTCTCAAATTTTAGAATATATCAGAATTACCTGGATTAAACTGCTGTGTGCCCAACCCTTAAAAGTTTCTTCTGATTTAGGGGGATCTCTGTAGGGGATCCTAGACAGAGTGGGAGAACAATGTGGAAGATAACTCAAAATCATTTCAAAAAAAAAAAGGACCACGTTTGCTGGTCTGATAAAGCCTGATGGAACAACTAAGACTATGGCCCCCTAGCTGCCCTTCAGGTCTGGAATTGAACCCACTCCTGTGGCTTCCAGACAAGCAAAAGACTTATGAGGCATATGATCTGAACATTTACATTAGGTAGATACACTCCTTGGAGAGACTGATCATGGGAGAGTAGAAAAGCTGTGTATGCACAAGGAGACAGCTCACGGGGGCAGGAGTGCATGGGAGGGAAGGACATAGGGAAGAGATAACTATGGAGAAGAAGTGGGAAGGGAGTTGTGGCATTGTGGACAATGGTAGTCAATGTCATGAGACAAAGTGTATGTGAGCTGCTGAATGGAGAGTGAATATGCTTTGTAAACTTTCACCCAAATCACAATAAAAATTTAAAAAAAATAAAAGTTTCTTCTGATTTAAAAGTGGTGCTACATTGTGGGGACTGTAATCAATGTCCCAAACCAAGTATGTATGAAATTTGAATGGAAAAGCAATTTGCTCTACTGACAAGGGGCAAGGTTGTAGTCACTGCTTGGTCACAGCCAGCTACCCAGAGGGACCGAGTAGTTGAACCTGCAGGCTTGGTACCATAGTCAAGGGGGACATCAAGCCCAATTGGCATAACATACTATACAAAACATTGTTCCACCTCCTACTTTGGTGAGTAGCGACTGGGATCTTAAAAGCTAGCAAGCTGCCATCTAGATGCAACGATGGGTCTCTCCTCATCCAGAGCAAAGAAGAATGAAGAAAACCAAAATTCATGGAAACAATTAGTACTAGCGATTGGTACACCATCCGATCTGCAGCCTATACAACTATGAGACCAGAAGAACTAGATGGTGCCCGGCTACCACTGTCATCCACTTGGAAGGGGATCTATGTAGGAGATCCTGGATAGAGAGGGAGAACAATGTGGAACAAAACTCAAAATCATTTGGAGGAAAAAAAAAAAAATGTTGGGGACCAGGTTTGCTGGTCCGATAGAGCCTGGTGGAACCACTGAGACTATGGCCCCTAGCTGCCCTTTAGGTCTGGAATTGAACCCACACCTGTGGTTTCCAGCCAAACAAAATACAGGCATATGAGTTGAACATTTACCTCAAGTAGATACATTCTTTGAAGAGAACAATCATGAGAGAAAGAAGGGCTGTTTATGCACAGGAAGACAGTTCAGGGGGCAGGAGTGTATGGAGGGACGCACACTGGGAAGCTATGGGGAGGAAGTGGGAGGGGAGCTGTTGCATTGTGGTAAACTATGGTCAATGACATGAGACAAAGTATATGTGAACTGCTGTATGGAAAGTGAATTTGCTCTGTTTTGCTCTGTAAATCTTCATCTGAATCACAGTAACAAAAAAAAAAAAAAAAAAAAAAAAAAAAATTTTGTTCTAGAAAAAGCTTTTTCTATGGCCCTGAAACACATTTGTAATAAAACTCACCCTTGGGGGGGCCTCTCAGCCCAATAGTTAACAAAATGTACACGCAGACAACTCAACCCAGGATGCCGCACCCACACACTCAATGGTAATACATCCCTTACAGCAATAGACCATGAGACACCAAAGGACCAACATTCAAACTGAGGAAATGCAGGACAAACAGGAATGCATAATTATGATGGGCAAAGGGGGAGGGTTACAGAGTAGGGGACTGGGTTAGGGTTGGATATGGAGAATGGGGAATGAAACTAAATGTATGCGTGAGCTGAATGTAAAACAAGCTCTTAAAATAAAAAAATAAAAGCTTTTTTTTTTTTTTTTTTAAAGTTTCTGATTTTGTAAGTCTGGTGCAGGCCTGAGAATGTATAGGTCTAACAAGTCCCCAGGTGATGCTGATCAAGGACCACATTTTTGAACCATTGGAGAAAAGTTTAGAAGTGATCCTAAACCAGAAGTAAACTTTTCTCTCTCCTAAAGGAAAATACTACTATCATAGACTTTAGATTATCTCTAGTATTTTTCATATGACTATCTACCATTAAATAAAAAATAGCCAGGCCCATAAAGAGGTAAGACTGTGATCAAATTCCAAAGGAAACAACTGAAAACAGAACAAAACTGCAGGAAATCAGGATAATGGAGTTATCACACTTCCACTTTCCTTAGTAAACAAACAACAACAACAAAACCCACTGCCATCAAGTAGATTCCCACTCATAGTGACCCTATAGGACAGAGTAGAACTGCCCCGTAGGTTTCCAAGGCTGTAATCTTTACAGAAGCGGACTACTACATCTCTCTCCCTAAGAGCAGCTTGGTGGGTTCACATTGCCACTCTCTCAATTAGTAGCAGAATGTTTAACTACTTGCATCTCTCCAAGGCTCCTTAGTGTCACTCCAGATCGCCTTAAACCAGAAACTCTGGAAATGAGCCCCAAGAAATCTTTTTTATCTAATCCTCTAGGTGATTCTGATGTACACTACTGTTTGAGAACCACTGCCCCAGGTGATTTTGATACATACTCAAGTAACCATCTTGAAAGCAAAGTTTCCAGTCTTAAAGACTGATTATACTATTTCATTCCACTACATATGGATAACCATAATAACTAATACTTGAGTGCTTATTATAAATAGGAGCTCTAGTGGCACAGTGCCTAACGCATCTGACTGCTAACCAGAAGGTTGGCGGTTCAAACACACCAGCCACTCCATGGAAGGAAGACGGGGCAATCTACTTCCATAAAGATTTACTGCCTTGGAAAACCACTGGAGTCGCTACTGAGTTGGAATCGACTTGACAACAGTGGGTATTATAAATAGGCATTATACTAATTCCTTTATAAGTAATATCTAGTTTAACCTCCACATTTTATATATTTCAGTAGTTCTTTGGGTTGGAATCCAGCAACTGCACATAAAACATCAGATCAATTACCTGAAGCTACTGAATACCAAGATTAACACACTCAAATTTCCCAGTTAAGTTGTTTCCTCAACAAAACGTCTCCACCATACATCATTAAACTTTATAAAAACTCTATCCCTATATTTTAAAGACCACTAGACTTAAAAAGCAAAGTAATCTGTCCAAATTAGTAAAGAGAACTGGAACAAAGATTAGTCTGACTCCAAAGGCTATGCTTTCCCATACCACACTGCATGAGGAATTTTTATAGTACTGCTTATTCAAACATAGGGAGCTCTGGTAGCATAGTGCCTAAGGCATCTGACTGCTAACCAGAAGGCTGGCGGTTCAAACCCACTAGCCACTCCTCAGAAGGAAGGTTGGATAATCTACTTCCACAGTGATACTGCTTCAGAAAGCCAAGAAGGGGTCGCTATGAGTTGGATCCAACTCGACGGCAATAAGTGAGTGTGAGTGTTTTCAAACATCAATGTTGATTCTTGACAAGAGGAGGCAAAATCAAAACAAAACAACCAAACGATATTATTCTAGCAAAGAGTCAAACTCATTAAGATACAGAACATCTCAAAATCAAAGGCACTGAACATTCCTATATGTTGATATGGAAAATTAATACTTCATCTTAAAAATTGTTTTTGACAAAATTCTCTCTCCCAGTTAGTAGATATGTAACTCAGCTAATTCAACCATGTTTCTCAGTAAGTGCTTATACATATTCAAAACTTCTTTTTGAGAAGAAGTATTTGGACATGGCTATAAAAAAACTCAAAGCCCATTATCAAAGTGAGAGGGATCTATGTAAGTAAATCTTGAATTTATCAAATTCCGTTGCCCATTGGTTGATATCAAAAACTACACCCCATACACATTTCAGTCAGCAACAAGACAAACTAGTACTTCTGGCTGTCAGGTAATTATGCATCACGTGAAAAACAACATTTATTATATTGTCAATTCCCTTAGGAAAGGTTCCCTAAAATCTGTTACACCTTTAGAATATAGCTCCAGAAAAAAATTGTTCCACAGGAAAATCGTAAGATGTAAATTTGTAAAGGTTTTTTTTTTAATCACACAATTATAAACACATAGGACACAATTCCACTGTCAGAAAATTTAGAAATAAATGTTCATTTCAAACAAACATGTAAATTATTTTACTGGTACTTTACTTCTCTATTTTTATTTTCTATAATTTTATTTGTGTTAATTGGTAGTCTATATCAAATTATCTGGGTGAAATAAGGTATAAAAAGCAAAAATTGAGCCATTTATGGATAATATGATGTTTCTTGGCCCATTACTCCACCCTGTGGGCTGTAAAGTGTGTTACTTGGTCTGAGGGAATATAACTTCGTGGCCAAAATTGGTACAGTACCTTTTGTTCCAATCTTTTAATGGGGTTTTTGGCATTGGCATCTGTCACAGGATAGGCAAAGCCCAGTCCAGAGTAAGTATCTATTCCTGTGAGGACCCATTTATAGCTTTGAGGATGGTATGCAACATAATTAAAGTAATGATTTGATAGAGAATTTCAATGGACAACTGAAACATGTGTTATCTAATATGGGGAGAGAGAGAGGCCTGAAGCATAAGCCTTCAGGAGTGTGTGCTCACACTCAACATGAGTGGGGGGCAAAGGGAGGATCACCACTGGACAGATTCCTATGTTTTTTTGGGAAATCTGGGAAAGGGGGATTGGGGGGAGGATGCCGATACCACTGTACAATTCTTCCCCACATCCCTGACATTTCTCCCTGACAGAAGCTGTGGTCCCAGAACCTGGGATGCAGCTGAGGGTGCCAGAGGCAGGGGTAATCCCTAAGTAAGAGACTATAACTATACCCAGAACATGTACGCCAGAATTCCTATGGGCCTTATGTGATGGAATGTACCTTTCCCCCATCTGGCAAAATTGAGTCAAGAGTAAATACTGTCTTGCCCAGTGGTCAAGAGAGCCCACCAAGTTTTGTACCTATGTAACCATACACAACATGAACGGGAGTGGACTGAGGAGGAAGCACTGCTAGACTGGTCTTGCTACCAGCAATCTGGACTGGCACAGCAGCTGAATCTGATGTCCTTTCCCAAGGTGGGAATGTTTGGGTAAAAATAAATGACAAATGGAACAAAGAAGAAATAACAGCTGAAGGTAAAAGAATGAATAAATGGGTTACACAGCAGGGAAAATCTAACATTATGCTGATACCTAAAGAGAGACTTAGAGCAAGAGAATAATATTTTCTCAGTTAAATTTTATCAAAAGTCAGAAAGGGTGATGTTGAGACAAACTGTTAAGAGTACCTGATCACATCAGATGGACACCTGCAACAGACCTGAATGGCTGGTACCTGAGTATCCTAACCCTTAGGACTCTCTGCCCTACTGAAGCACTGTTAGTGACTTTGGGACTGGTAAAATAGTAAGGAGGGGAAAATTAATCCTTCAAGTTTGAAAGAGCTAATGGCTACAAGAGCCAGGGGGTGGCCTCCAGTGCAGTGATTTGCTTAATATGGCTCTTCAGCCATCATCCTCCATTTTGTGATGTATTGTAAACCCAACTCTCTATGCCTGTTTAGAGTGGGATGCATCTTGAATCCTGCCTTGCTGGAAGGTGTGACTCAGGTCACCACCATTTTGTGATGTCTTGTAAATCCTGTTCTCTAGCTCTGGTAGCATAGTGCCTAAGGCACTTGACTGCTAACCAGAAGGCTGAGGGTTCAAACCCACCAGCCACTCCTCGGAAGGAAGATGGGGCAATCTACTTCCGCAGTGATACTGCCTCGGAAACCCAAGGAGGGGTCACTATGAGTCAGGTCTGACTCGACGGCACATAACAACACATGACAACAACAACATGCCTGTTTAGGGTAGGATGTATCTCGAGTCTCGCCTTGCTGGAGGGTGTGACTCAAGTCACCACCCTTAGCTTCCTTGAGGGTACATACAGGAATATTCTGGGAATGTTCAAACTCTTGCTCTAGTTCTGTGTTTGGTTCATCATCATCTCAACCCTGGACTCAAGACAGCAGCTGTCACCTAACCTGCTGACTTGGGTTTTCCAACCCTTGCAACCACATGAGCTGGGACAATCCTCCAAACCTAACCAAAAACCTGGGACTCACCAGCCTGCCAACTTTCCAACCTCCACCACCACCACCATGTAAGCCATGTCCTTGGGAACCTGTGAGTTCTGTAAGATGTTTCAGCTAACTATGGAACTCTAAGACAGAGGGAGATTATTAAGGGAAGGAGGAGGAGTTGACGTCAGAGACAATGGAGGGGCATGGCAGTTTGGGAAATGTTGGACATTTGGGGCATCTTTAACTTCCACTTAACAGGGACTGGCCTTGTGCTGGTCTTTCTAAAAGAAATTATTCAAGCAGGATCATAGTCTCAGGGTTTCATCAGGTTCTATCAGACCAGTAAGTCTGTTCTTTATGATTTCTGAGTTTCTGAACTGCCAATCTTTTGATTAGTAGCCGAGTGCTTTAACAATTGTGCAACCAGGTCTTCTTCATGTAATGTACACAGACTCATATAATTCTCAAAACAACCCTATAGGGCAGATAGTTATTAGCAAGTCAAGAACTGACATTTTTTTTTTCCTGAGAAAGTGCTACCTACCCAACAAAAAGTATATGCTTCTCTCAACTGGTTATCAGTCTAAGAAGATATTTGCACAGTATAAACAATGTTAATATACAGTAACAGAGATCTAAAAGGTTTTTTGGTAAAGGGCTACATAAACCAAAAACCAAATCCACTGCCACTGTGTCTATTCCAACTCACAGTAACCGAATAGGACAGAACAGAACTGCCCTATGGGTTTTCCCAGGTGGTAAATCTTTACCACAGCAGACCGCCTCAATCTTTCTCCTGTGGAGTGCCTGATGTGTTCGAATCACTGACTTTTTGAGTAGCAGCCAAATACCTTAACCACTGTGCCACCAGAGCTCCTTAAAGAGCTACATAGTACATAAATATTTTATTTTGGGGTCACACAGATGCTGCAGCAACTTGGTTCAACTATTCAAATCTGTTGTTGTAGCAGTGAAAACAGCCATAAACAGTATATAACCAAATGAGCATGACTATTTTCCAGTGAAATTCTATAGACACAAGTTTAAAGTTCATGTAACTTTCATACATCACAAAATAGTATTCTTTGGATTTTTTTCCCCAATGTGTAAAAAATGTAAAAACCGTTCTATCTCACTATCCATACAAAAACGTGTTATAGGTAGAGTATGGTCCATTACTCTTAGTTTGTTAGGTCCTGTATTAGGATATAAATCATTAAGTCGTTACGGAATAGAATTAACTACTACAATTTAAGCTCCAAAGGAAGAAATTTGTCTATTTTTTTTCTAGTTCCTAGAACACCATATTTAATGTATATGCTACATAAATGAGTATTTCACTGGGACTGTGAAATGTTCAAAAACTATCAATATGTTGCATTTTCTACCTAGAGTTATCAGATATAATTTAAAGAACAGATTATCAGGAATTTTAGCATCTACAAATTCCAAATATTAAAATAATCTACTGATGATTAAAGACATTTAAAATTTGTATTAAGAGCATCTAGGAGCCCTGGTGGTGTAATGCCTAAGGCATCTGACTGCTAACCAGAAGGCTGGTAGTTCAAACCCACCAGCCACTCCTCGCAAGGAAGGCTGGGCAAAGTACTTTCATAGAGATAACGCCTCAGAAACCCAAGAATGGGTCTATATGAGTCAAGTCGATTCGATGGCATTGAGTTATTAAAAGCATTTGAATTCTTAAAAGGAAAACAGAATCTGAATAGTAAAGAATTACACACTATGGAAAAGAGCACACAAATTGGAAAGAGAACCAATAGAGCTTCTACAAATGAAAAATGTCAGAAATTAAACAAAACCAAAGCAAAAAAAAAAAAAAGGCTAGATTAGCTCTAGTTGCGTAGTGCCTAAGGTATTTGACTGTTAACCAGTAGGCTGGCGGTTCAAACCCACCAGCCACTCTTTGGAAGGAAGCCTAGGCAATCTACTTCCGTAGAGATACTGCCTTGGAAACCCAAGGAGGGGTCGCTGTGAGTTGAATTGACTCAATGGCAGTGAGTTTGTTTTTTCATTATGTCTAAAAGGAGGTTCCAGAAAGAATAATGTGGAAAGGTAATAGCCATAGAAATTGTGACTAAAATTTTTTCAGAACTCATAAAACACATGAATCCTTCACCTCAAGAGGCAAAATGAAAGAAACTATAGGAGCCCAAAAGCCAAAAGATTATTCTATGATATAAAAGTGGAGGTATATTAAGACATTTTGAACTAAAATAAAGGATTTCTTCATTCCATGATCATTTTCAAACAGAGAAAAGAGGCTAATCCATTTAAACCAAGGATCCATCTAGACCTATATATTACCCAGAAGTCATTTAAAATCCAAGGACATATATACCACAACATAAGAAAGCCAGAACCTGTGTAAGGCGGAAACATGCCAGAGAAAAAAAAACTAAAATATTTTCCACTAAAACGAGCAACAGAAAAGTGGTATCACTGCACCTTGTCAAAGGTGGGAAAACTTGCAAGACCTAAGTAGAAAAAAAAAAGGCAATGCTGTCAAGTTCAGGCTCTCACAAGTTCCACTGCATAAACCCCAGGAATACATGAAGACTTTCCAAAGGATAAACAAGAATGATCATTTTAAAGAAATCAATCCCTAAATCCACAATCTCCATTGTTACACTTACCTAAAATGGATGTGTTTCATACTACACAAAAACATTGTTCTATATCCTACTTTGGTGAGTTGTGACTGGAATCTTAAAGGCTTGCAAGCAGCCATCTATACGCAATGATAGGTCTTTCCTTATCCAGAGCAAAGAAGAATGAAGAAAATCAAGATGCACAGAAGCAATTAGTCCAAGGGACCAGCAGACCACGTGATCCTCGGCCTATATGACCATGAGACCGTAAGAACTAGATGGTGCCCAGCTACCACCATCAACCACTTGGAGGGGGATCAGTGCAGGAGATCCTGAATGGAGTGGGAGAATAATACTGAACAAAATCCAAAATCATAAACAAATAAACAAACTGGTTTACTGGTTTGATAGAGCCTGGTGAGACCTTTGAGACTATGGCCCCTTATTACCCTTCAGGTCTGGAACTGAATTCACTCCTATGGCTTCCAGCCAAACAATAGACAGGCATATGGGATGAACATTTACATCAGGTAGTTATACTCCTTGGTGCTATAGATCAATTGTGAGAGAACAGAAGAGCAGTGTTTGCACAGGGAGATAGCTGGGGGGCAGGAATGCATGGAAGGGAAGGACACAGGGAAGAGGTAACTATGGGGAGGAAGTGGGAAGAGAGCTGTTACACTGTGGGGAATTGCATTCAGTGTCATGAAACAAAATATGTATGAACTGCTGTATGAAAAATGAATTTGCTCTGTAAACTTTCACCCAAATTACAATTAAAAAAAAAAATCACCACTGAAAATTTAATTCTAATAATAAACAATAATCATTCCAAGATACATGAATAAAACAGGAAAACATCATTTTAACAGCTATATTTCCAATACTATTTTACATTACAGGGTCAATAATTGTAAAAAACTTTTAATACAGTTTTAAAAAATAGATTCTTTTAATGACAAGAACTTTTTAATGCTACATTTTAATGAGTGTACATCTTTTTACTACAGTAATTAAAAGATTTTTAATCACATAAAATATGTAAGATTTAAATTCTATGGAAAAGTTGAATGGAATATAAATTGGAGGCAAGGAACGATGTAAAATTTCTGTTAAAGATGAGATGATTCATATATTCTTAAAATAAATTATTATGAATATCAATCAATAATTTTATAGATCACTGGACATAATTAATTTTAGAAATCATGTTTTATTTTAAAATATCAATCTTTACATCCCTTCTCCAAAGAACATATGCAAATTAGGTAACTGAGATACTTTTCACAAAGTTTACCTTTTTTTAGTTTACCTAAAGGGTATGTAAAAAGGCAGCTTGTTAAGGAATAGAGATGTTAAATAAGCAATGATGAAAAACTTTATAGCATTGAAAGAAAACTTCAAATTCTACAAATATTTTAAATTATGACAAAATAGACAGGTTGTGGGAAAAATAAAACTTACTTAGAAAAATGGTGGGGGGAAGCAAATTTAGGTCAACAAAATACTATTAAGCTTCAAGTACAGGAACTACAAGCTGAAGAAGGTGCTGTTATCAGATTGGCAAAAATTCAAGTTAGACTACATACCCTACAAGGTTTTAGCAAAACAGGAATTCACATATACTGCTAGTGGAAATGTCAAGTACTACTCCTATGTGTAGAGAATTGGACAATATCTAGCAGAATTACATAAATTTATTCTCTGAAGTAGCAATTGTAATTCTAGGAGTCTATCCCGCAAATATCCTACAAAGATAAAAATTTATATGCACAAGTTTATTAAAGCACTATTTGTAATAGCAAGAGACTAGGAAAAATACCTGTTCATCAACAGAGGATTGACTATCTACAGTACATTCAATGTGACAATCAAAGAGATGATAAACATCTTTAAATAAATTGCTGTAGAGTGATCTTCACAATATACAGTTAATTACAAAAATCAAGGTACTAAACAATTTGGATAGTGTAAGGGTGGTATCAGTGTATGCTTTGAAAAAAAAAAAAAATAATGGAAAGCTAAACCTATCCTTTTAAAGCAGGTTACCTATGGGCGATAGAAAGGGATAGAGCAAAAGAGGGTAGAAATAGACTTCTATGAACATAACCTCTTTTGTACAAAGTTTTGTAGCTAGTTTCTCCAAAATACTGTATTTTATCAAATCTAAAAAACCATTTTTTGATGGACCATTAGATGCATTTCTGTGCACCCTCCCCAAAAAGACAATTACATTATTTCATGACATCATGATGCATCCAGACTCTGGAGATGCCAAAGTATTTTTTAAAAACATATTTTAGAATCACTATGAAATATTTCTATGAACTGATAATAATCCAAAGACCAAACACAAAATGGGCAAAAGAATATTAACTGACAATTATGAGAAATAAAATAGAAATTTAAAAAATTTAATTGTTGTTGTTGTTGTTGTTGTTATGTGCCATCGAGTCAGCCCTGACTCATTGCGACCCCTCCTTGGGTTTCCGAGGCAGTATCACTACGGAAGTAGGATTGCCCAACCTTCCTTCCGAGGAGTGGC
>NW_006921967.1:1158536-1164127 GCF_000298275.1 Orycteropus afer afer | reverse complement strand
GCTACCAGAGCTCCCAAAAAATTTAATAGCACATTTAAAAAATGTGCTCAACTCACTCATAATAAAGAAACGCTTTTAATCCTACAATGAGATTCTATTTTTCATTGGCAAAGATCAAAAGATTGAAAACGCTGTGCAAAAGTGAGAAAACAAGCATTTTCAGGCATTGCTGATGAAAATGTGAATTGGGCATAAAAAAACTAGAATGTGTCATCTTAATACAGCTACTTCTAGGACTTTATCCTATCAATATACTTGCATGTGTACAAAATAATCTATATAGAAAGCTAATTTACTCTTTATTTTAAGGTGGAAAAGTTAGAAACACCATATATATATTTACCAACACATAGACTGCCCAGTCTTCCTCCCAGGAAGTGGCTGGTGGGTTTGAACCACCAGCCTTCTGATTAGCAGTCAAATGTCTTAGGCACTACACCACCAGAGCTCCTAACATGGTGGTAGTCAATAATAATGGTACATCAAACAATGGAGTATGCACTCATTCAAAAGAAAGAGGGTGATTTTTACAGACTATCATGGAATAAATAGTCTCCAAGATATATTAAATAAACTAAGTAAGGAACAAAGTATATACAGTATGCTACCAATTGTGTAAGGGGATATGGTAAATTTTCTTTGTAATATATAAAACATCTTTGAAAAGATAAACAAGAGATTGGGAACACTGGTTGTCACTGGGGTATGGAAGTGGGTGGCTGGGCTTACAATAAAAAAAAAAAATCTCTTCCTTTGAGAGCAGTAATTTTTAGTAATATAGTCTATTTAAAAAAAAAAAAAAAAAAGCAACACTTGCCTTTTTTCCTTTTGAGGTTTCAGAATCCTCATCTTCATCTACACTGAGTAGATTTGCCCCACTACATAAAAAATAAGGGGAAAAAGCCTTAAGTAACAATTATAACCCAGACATTAAATTCAGAAAACTTTCTTTCATGCTCACCTAAATTAGGGATCAGCAAACATTTTCTGCAAAGGGTCAAATGGTAAATAATTTAGGCTTCACAGGCCAGATGGTTTGTATAGCAACTCAATTTTGCCATTATAATGAGAAAAGAGCGATACACTACATTATGTGACTGTGTTCCAAATAAATTGTATTAATAAAAACAGGTGGCAACAGGTCAGGTTTTACATAGTATGCCAACCACTGCCTTAAATGAATATATAATTTTTGTTTTATTAACTATGGATTTTATGTACGTTCACTCGTTTTTCTCTTTCTGTCTTAAATAAAGGAAAAGAACAAAGAAATGAAACACAGAAGACTCAAACTAGTAATAGAAGAAAACCTATATTGAAAAGAAAGCACTTCTGATGGTATTTCCACGGTATAACAGTCACACCTTCACCATCCTTGGGACCATCAAAACTTCAATGAGAATCACTGGTCTGAGATTTTAAAAGACCAGACTAGTATCTATTAACAATTCACTGTTAATCTTAACGTGTTCAAAAAGCTGGCGCTCTTCAGGACCCAATTATAAAGATGAACTCAAGAGTACAGTTTATAAATGAATGTGCATGACTGCTTAACACCCTAAAAGACAAACTGTTTACATAACCACAGCAAATTTTCCAGCACAGAAATGCAAATACGCTCATCTAAAGACAACTCTGCTAGTTATTTATAGTAAAATATTAGCTACTCGTAATACAAACATAAAATATTTTGCTTCATTACTGACTATATACATTGTAACTTTTTTAATGCTAAAAATTCTCCCTACTTTAACAACATTATTTACCAATAAAGAATTGTCTTTGCTTTCCTAACATCACTGTAAAAGAATTCAATGATTTAAGTAAAGTATACCATACTGTTTAAAATACTTCTACACAAGACAAATTTTCTAATGAAAACGTTCATTCTTATGAGATATCTGAGAAAAATAAAAATCCTTACTCTTTATCTGTATCTCCTTCACTTTCTTCTCCATGATCAAAGCTCCAATTATTTTTAAAACCTCCATCTCTCTTAGACTCTGATCTAGCCAAAGCTGAAATAAAAACAAACTGAGATAAGTATTCATTAACAGAACTACACAATATAAAATGAATTTGATCATTTCCCAGACCCTTTTCTTATTCTAGCTTCTCTTCTAAATATAAATATCTCTTATATCTTATTTCCCCCCAAAATAAAAAGATCACATTAAAATCTGTTTTTGTTTACAGTCATTATGTATATATTTACTATAGAAAGAAGTTCAAATTAATAAGATATAATGATAAAAATTGGAGTGAGAAGGCACATGAATATTTGTAAAATACATAAAATCAGCTCTAAATCTTAACCTGATCACTGATTTTAAAAATTAGTACATAAAATCAGCTCTAAATCTTAACCTGATCACTGATTTTAAAAATTAGTACATATTAGTTTGCTTGGGAACTCTGGTGGTATAGAGGTTAAGGCATTTGGTTGCTAACCAAAAAGTTGGTGGTTCAAACCCATGAGCTGCTCAGTGGAAGAAAGATGAGGCTATCTGCTTCCATAAAGATTTACAGCCTTAGAAACACAATGGAGATCATTATAAGCCAGAATTAACCTGATGACATGAGTTTGGATTTTCTGTATTTTTATTAGTTTGCCTGCTTTATACATGAGTATATCCAGACCACTATCCTGGTCCTTTAGCCAGCCAACTCTGATTTTTAATAGAATAAAGCAAAACAAGGTTTTCCGTGTTGGGAATATGGCACACTTGATGTCCAGAAAAACTCTACAGATCAGAACACCCATTACACTCATTATGAGTTTAAAATTTTTTATAAATTCATGGTTGAAATTTTAAAAGACATAAGCAATTAGAAAGTGAGAATCTAGAGAGACAATAAAGTTCTGAACCTGACATACAACAAAAACCTGATGGCCTAAAATCTGGATTTTAAAAAGGTCTACTGTGGAGCTTCAGCAAGATAAGACCAGAAGACTAGAAGGGCAACACTCCTACTGGGTAGACTAGGTGAAAAAGAAACTTTATCTGATGAAAGATACAGTAGGAATAACTGATGTATCACTGGCTTTGAGTTTTGGGGTTGAACTGAAAACAAGAAAAAGATCATTACCAAATCATAAATCCACAATTAAACTATAAATAAATAAAGGAGCCAAACCAGTTGTCATGGAGTCAATTCCAACTCATGGAGACCTCATGTGTTGCAGAGTAGAACTGTAGCCCATAGGAGTGGACTCTGAAAGCAAAATTTCCAAGCTAGTAGTGAAGTGCTTAACCGTTTGCAGCACCCAAGGAATCCTAGGCCACAATTAGGGGCCAGAATTTTTACAATCCACATGGCCCAGAAAAGCTCATAATTAAATAACTCTGAAGTGACAATGAAAGAAAACATAAATTCACTTTAGAATAATAAAACTTTAATATAAGCCTTAAAAAAAGAACGAAGAGAGTGAGAGAAAATGAAAATTTTGAAAAATTTCATAATACAATAATTTTTTAAAAAAAAGTCACAAAACAGTAGGAAACAAGCCACCATAAGCAAATCTAAAACTACTTTACACATATAATGAAAAACCAGTTGTCATCAACTCAGTTCCAACACCACTGAAGAGTAAAACCATGCTTCATATAGTTTTAAATGGCTGATAAATCACCAGGTCTTTCTTCAAAGGTGCCTCTGGGTAGACTTGAACCACCAACCTTTTGGTTAGCAGCCAAGTGCCATAACTTTTCGTACCACCTAAGGACTCCAGGTTGAACAAATAAATAAATAAATGGTAGAAAACAGGAGCAAGGTTTCTCACTGCCAGAGAAAGTTACAAACAAGAGAGGAACCTAGAATGAACTCTACGGTTCTAGATCAGAGTTATCAGTATGAACTCATGTTTATTTTAATACATACGCAGTTGTGTCCTTTTACCCTACTTATTCAGTCTGTATGCTGAGCAAATAATCTGTTCAACTAGATTAATGAAGAAGAATGCAGCATCAAGATTGGAGAAAGACTTGTTAACAACCTGCAATATGCAGAGGATACAACCTTGCTTGCTGAAAGCCAAGAGGACTTAAGCACTTACTGATGAAGCTCAAAGATTACAGTTTTCAGTATGGATTATAACTCAACATAAAGAAAGCAAAAATTCTCCCTACTGGACCAATAAGCAGCATTATAATAAAAAGAAAAATACTGACATTTTTAAGGATTTCATTTTACTTGGATCCACAATCAATGTTCATGGAAACAGTAGTCAAGAAATCAAATGACATGTTGCATTGAGTAAATCTGCCACAAATGACTCTAGAATGTTAAAAAGCAAAGATGTCACTTTGAGGACCAAGGTGTGCTTGACCCAAACCATGGTATTTTCAATAATCTCACATGCATGTGAAAGCTGCATAATGAACAAGAAAGACTGAAGAAGAATTGATACCTTTGAATTATGGTGTTGGTGAAGAATATTAAATATACTATGGACTGAACAAATCTGTCCTTGGAATAAACCAATCTGTCCTTGGAAGAATTATGGACAGGACACTCCTTAGAAGTGAAGATGGTGAGACTTTGTCTCACGTACTTTGGACATGTTATCAGGAGGAACCAGTCCCTGGAGAAGGTCATCATGCTTGGTAAAGTAGAGGATCTGCAAAAATGAGGAAGATCCTAAGTGAGATGGAATAACACAGTGGTTCCAACAATGGGCTCAAACATCATGATTATGAGATGGCACAGGACTGGGCAGTATTTTTGTTCTGTTGTACATGGGAATGCTGTGGGCTGAAACCCACTTGACAGCACCTGACAATACCAACATATACGTGATACAGTCCTAGGGATCTGTTCTCTGAACAGGATTTGAAGGAGTGACATCCCAGTAGAAACAAGCTACATCTATAACTAGACTGGTTTTAAATACATTTCTCATAGTAGAGATGGCTGATACTTGTGCTGGGCCAGAGAAAATATAAGAGGGACCTGGAATATCTTTTAGTGTCAGAGAGCAAGGAGTTGTTTTAAAAAAAAAACAAAGATGGGTGGGCATGCCAAAAGATTACAGGAACCAACCTGAAGAAATTCTTAATGCCAAACAATTTTAGTCAAAATAGCATTAGATTGTTTTTGTTGTTACTGCTGCTGAGTCAATTTTCAACTCACAGCAACCCCATGAGTAACTGCCCCACAGGGTTTTATTGGCTGCAATCTTTACAGAAAAAGATCACCAGGTCTTTCTCCCATAGAGCTACTTGGAAGGTTCAAATTGCCAACCTTCAGGTCAGCAGTCAAAGGCTTAACCACTGTAGCACCAGCTATGCTTTGAACTATATCCCTGAGTCCATACTGATATAAACGTATTACCAAATAAATAAACAAACGAGAAAAAGGCACACATCTTCCTTAAAGAAAATTCAAAATAATGTGTGTACACTCTCTCTCCTCCAAGAGATAAAGCTTAAATATTCTTCCCATGAGTGTAGGCTGAACTTCATAACTCAATTCCAAAGATTAGAGTATGGGGAGGAGGCGGGGCAAGATGGCGGACTAGGCAGAAGGATTGCACAGACCCTCTTCAACAAAGAAAAGGGAAACCAATTAACACAGACACAGAAGATAAT
>NW_006921967.1:1148744-1151181 GCF_000298275.1 Orycteropus afer afer | reverse complement strand
ATGTGAACTGCTGTATGAAAAGTGAATTTACTCTGTAAATCTTCACCCAAATCCTAATAAAAAAAAAAAAAAAAGATTAGAGTATGGTGGGACAGGGAAAAAAAAAAGAGTGAACTTACAGTAGACAAACCTGACAAACATTGTCTCAGTCAGCTGATCAAGAGTAACATCAACAGTGATACGTCTTTCACGAGACAAAGTATATGTGAACTGCTGTATGGAAAGTGAATTTGCTCTGAAAATCTTCACCCAAATCACAATAAATTAAAAAAAACAAACAAACAGTGATACGTCTTTTTCATACAATGTGACAGAAATGGCACTTCAGTGCTATGGTTTTCCCAAAAACCTGTAATCCCAGTCTAATCCTGAGAAAACATCAAACCAAACCTTACTTAAGGAATATTCTATAAATATCTGACTAGTAGTCTTTAAAACTATCATGGTTATGAAAAACAAAGTCAAAAGAGACTAAGGAGATATAACAACCTAGTATCTTGGATTGGACTCTGTAAAACAAAACTGGCCATGAGTGGAATAACCAGTTAAATCCACATAAAGCCTTTAGTTTATATAATAGTTTTACAAACCAAAAACCCAAAATCACTCTTGTCCAGTCGGATCTGACTCACAGAAACCCCTCCTTGGGTTTCCGAGGTGGTATCACTACAGAAGTAGATCACCCAACTTTCCTTCTGAGGAGTGGCTGGTGGGTTTGAACTGCCAGTCTTCTGGTTAGCAGTCAAATGCCTTAGGCACTATGCTACCAGAGTTCCCAACAGTGTTACACAGATATTAATTTCCTAGTTTTGACAAACATATACAGGTTGGGTGAAGGGTAACCAAACATCTTCGGCACTACCTTTACAACTTTTCTACAAATCTAAAATTATTCCCTCCCCTAAGAAAAGGTTAAAAAAAAAAAATCTGATGTAAAATGAGTTCATGTTTTTTAAAAAAGGTAACATAAGGTGATAGCACTCCTACATGACAAAGCAGAACTGCCCATAGGGTTTCCTAGGCTGTTATCTTTACAGCAGCAGATCACCAGAGGTCTTTTTCTCTCAAAGAGCCACTGGTGGGTTCAAACTCCTGAGCTTTTGGTTAGCAGCTGAATGCTTAACCACAATGTACAACAAATCTGACTTAAGAAATCCAGCAACTAAGCAGCTATCTGGGAGCTCTGGTGGCATAGTGCCTAAGGCATGTGACTGCTAAACAGAAGGCTGGCGGTTCAAACCCACCAGCCACTCCTTGGAAGGAAGACTGGTCAATCTACTTCCTTAGTAATATCACCTCGGAAACCAAGGAGGAGTCACTATGAGTTGGATCTGACTCGACGGCAGTGAGTTGTTTTATTTTATTTTTTTTTAAAGTGGTCATCTAGATGCAACGATAGGTCTTCTCCTCTTCCAGAGCAAAGAAAAATGAAGAAAACCATAGACACATGGAAACAATTAGTCCAAGGGACTGGTACACCATGTGACCCTCAGCTTATATGACTATGAGATCAGAGGAACTAGATGGCGCCCAGCTACCACTGTCAACCACTTGAACGGGAATCTATGTAGGAGATCCTGGATAGAGTGGGAGAACAACGTGGAACAAAACTCAAATTCATAAAAAAAAAGGGGGGGGGGGCGACACATGACCAGGTTTGCTGGTCTGATAGAGCCTGACGGAACCCCTGAGACTATGGCCCCTAGCTGCCCTTCAGGTTTCGAACTGAACCCACTCCTGTGGTTTCCACCCAAACAAAAGAAATGAGCTAAACTTTTACATCAGGTACACTCCGTGGAGAGATCAATCATAGGAGGGTAGAAAGGCTGTGTATGCACAGGGAGACAGCTCGGGGGGCTGGAGTGCATGGGAGGGAAGGACATAGGAAGGTAACTATGGGGAAGGAAGTTGTTGCATTGTGGGAAACTGCAGTCAATGTCATGAGACAAAGTATGTGTGAACTGCTGTATGGAAAATGAACTTGCTCTGTAAACTTCTACCCAAATCACATAAAAAATTTTATAAACATAAATAATAATTGTGGTGGTTAACTTTGTGTGTCAACTTGGCTAGGTCATGTTTAGTGGGTGGACAGCTGGATGTAGTGTTCCCCATGATAACACTGGTAATCAACTCCATGGTAGAATCTACTGTGAGCAGCTGAGTAGCTGCCTGTGGGTATGTGCTCTGCTGTTGTTGTTAGGTGCTGTCGAGTCATTTCCGACTCATAGTGACCCCATGCACAGCAGAACGAAACAATGCCCGATCCTGCGCCAGCTCCACGATCCCTGCTATATCTGAGCCCATCATCGCAGCCACCGTGTCAATCCATCTCATTGAAGGCCTCCCCCCCTTTCGTCAACCCTCCACCCTACCAAGCATCATATCCTTCTCCAGGGAATGGTCCCTTCTAACAACATGACCAAAACAGGTGAGA
>NW_006921967.1:1114538-1147936 GCF_000298275.1 Orycteropus afer afer | reverse complement strand
TGGATATTATCCTATCACTGACAGCATTGTACTTCAGGACAGATCTTGAAACATCCTTTGTGATGATGAATACCACTCCATTCCTCTTCAAACTGTCATTCTCAGCATAGTAGATCACATGTTTGTCTGATTCAAAATGGCCAAAACCAGTCCATTTCAGCTCACTAAGACTGGGCAATCTACTTCCGTAGTGATACTGCCTTGGCAACCCAAGGAGGGGTCACTATGAGTCAGGGCTGACTCGATGACATATAACAACAACAACAACAACAACAACGCTGAGGATATCAATCTTTATGCGTTCCACTTCATTTTTGACAACTTCCAATTTTCCTAGATTCATACTTCATACATTCCATGTTCCAATGATTAATGGATGTCTGCATCTATTTCTCTTCAATTTGAGTGGTGCCACATCAGCAAATGGAGGTCTCGAAAGCTTGACCTTATCCACAGACTAAGGCGTGGTTTACTCAGATGATGCAGCTCTTTCCCAGCCCTATTTTGAGAGTCTTCTAACCTAACCGGACTATTCATAAAGTTGTGTGGTAATGTATCAAATAGTGTTTCTTTGCTATTCATAAGGTTTACCCTGGCCAATTCTTGGAGAGTGGACGGCCTCTTCCTTCTTCCTAGTCTGTGTCAGTCTGTAAGCTGGGCTGATACCTGTGCATCATGTACATCCCGCTGGGTTTGAAACACCAGTGGCTCAGCCTCAAAACTCACACCAACACGTCACCACAGTAGGACAAACCAACAGACAAGTTTGCCTCCTTGTTGGAAACCTCTCGTACCACACTTACCTGGGTCCCTGCAGGTGACTCCTCCTCTGTCCGGATTCCTGGGCCTTTTAATCCCGTTTTTCCTGCTCTCCTGCCCTGCTGCTTTGGGCATGCCTGAGTTCCCTCTCCTCACCTGGATCCCTGAAGCTGACTGCTCCTCTGTCCAGGTTCCTGGCCTTTTGTCCCTTTTCTCCTGCTCTCTCGCCCTGCTGCTTTGGGCGTGCCTGAGTTCCCTCTCCTCACCTGGATCCCTGTGGCTGACTGCTCCTCTGTCCAGGTTCCTGGCTTTTTGTCCCCTTTCTCCTGCTCTCCCGCCCTGCTGCTTTGGGTGTGCCTGAGTTCCCTCTCCTCACCTGGATCCCTGTGTCTGATATAGTAAGAAACAGCTTTGGGAATGGTCTCCAGCTTATGGCACACTTGAACCCTGCATGTACCTATGTCATTGTTCAGCAGCCTGCCATGCTCTGCTAACCTTGGGACTTTCAATGGGCTTGAATTAATGGCCTGCTGTGTAGTTTGGTAACATTGGAACTGTGCCTTTCTATTTGCCAACCTTGGGCTTGTCAGTCTCAGCAGACAGCAGCTGTCTGAATGAAGAAATGCCTCTAGCTTCAGTGGGTCAGGAGCAGGAGGCAGAGCTGAACCCCAAGGTTGAGGGGCTTTAACCCAGGCATTACAGCCTGGCACTTTGAACTTGGATTTAAAGCCTCCAAACTGTAAGAGAATAAACTCCTGTTTGATAAGGCCATCCCATTTGTGGTACACTCTTGTCAGAGTGGCACTAGGTAACCAGAACAACAATTTTAAAAATCTGAAAAAAAAAAAAAAAAAAAAATCAGCAACTAATATTTATCAAGTAATTGAGTCATGCAAGTGAACCTAAAAGGCCACTTGGCAGTCAAAAGTCAAAAGAGATGTTATAATATTAATGCACTAAAGGAACTGGGGTTCTGTACACACATTGCTAACAAATCAGATCGTGTGATTTCCTGATCAACACGGATGAGAACCTATTGAGCACTAAGTGACAGAGTACTAACTTCAAGGAAGTGATAACTAAGAAACAAGGAAAGAAAAGAGATATTACAAAATGCAAGCAAATTTTGAAAACACAAGTTTGGGGCAACTCAGAAGTCCTTGAGAGTAACACCAAAGTTCAATACACTGTTATCTTTGACATTCATAATTATAAAAACTGAAACTTATGTCTATTATATTCCACTTTGAAAATTGAGGGGAAGCAAAGAAAAAAGGTCAACAGTAGATGTGAGATATAATAATACTGATGAAAGACTAATGTCTGATAAATATGTAAGAACTGATTTAGCACACCAGTGAAAGCAAAACCTTGAATGCCTATTGACTGACTCACAGCCACTGGGTCAGTGCTGACTCATAGCAGCCCCTCCTTGGGTTTCCAAGGCAGTATCTCTATGGATCTAGGGAGCTCTGGTAGCATAGTGGCTAAGACACTTGCCTGCTAACCAGACGGCTGGCGGTTCAAACCCACCAGCCACTCCTCGGAAGGAAGGTTGGGCAATCCTACTTCCGTAGTGATACTGCCTCGGAAACCCAAGGAGGGGTCACTATGAGTCGGGCCGACTCGACGGCACATAACAAATCTCTATGGAAGTAGATTGCCTAGTCTTCCTTCCAAGGAGTAGCTGGGTGGGTTTGAATTCCCAGCCTTCTGGTTAACATTACAAATTACCAAACTGGCAAAAGAAGAAAAAGAACTCCAGAAGGACTAAAAAACTGGAGGCACTCAGTGTATCTGAAGGAAAGAAAGAAGAAAGTCTTATTTTTTTTTAAAAGCATTTTCAGTAGAATGCAAATTAATACATGTAGAAGGATAAAATTAGAAACATAATTTGGGAATCATCATAGTATAACTGAATCAGGCATGAGTCATCAAGGGATACTAAAACTAGTGGGTCTGATGAGAAATAAGATATTTACAGTATCTCAAATATCTCCTCACAAAAGAGAAAAATAGTAACTTTTCAGTGGAGAAATCTGTCAAATACAACCTTAACTAAGTGATCAAAGTTAATTTCTCCAGGAAAGGGAAAAATTAGCATTATACACCCCCTGATATCATACAGGGAGTACAAAAGATCATCTACGGTATTCCTGACAAAAATGCATAGCCTGATTCTAATCAGGAGGAAACATCTGGTAAATCTAAACCAGGACTTCAAACAGGTTGAAAATGGTTCAATAATTGCCATAGTAAACATGGGCCACATATGCATTGCATAGCAACCAAATCTGTTCCCCTAGTTATAAAGGAAACAAACAGCTGTGCTCAGCTCAAAGATGGAGGCTGATCATGCAGCTCTGAATGTGTGTTGCTCTGCAGAGTCCTGTCAATCATGTTGCTCTCCAAAATTCCTGCCACCGTCCTTCTCCTGAAAGTTTCAGGGGTCTCATAAAGGAGATTAGGTTATTGGCAGGGCTCTGAAAAGCAAAACATTTAAATGAGGCACTTAGGCACCATCTTTGAGTAGGGCACAGCTGTGTGTTTCCTACTTGGGTCAAAATACTACTGGCAACAGATTTGGTTGTTAAGGAAAGTATTCCATCCCTTGTTTATGAAGGCAATTACTGAACCATGTGAACTAGTTCAAAGCCGTGGTCCAAAATGAGACACATTCTATAAAAGTACTGTCCTGTATCCTTTAAAAATGTCAAAATCATTAAAGAGTAAGGAGACAAAAAACAAATTACAAATGCAATACATTACATGATCCCAGATTGGACCCTAGACCAAAATGTTTTTTCTGTATTCATAAAGAATATTTTTAAATCCATTGGTGAAAGGTGAAATAAGGTCTAAGCATTAAATGATAGAATTGCACAGATGTTAACTTTGTGAGTTTGAAAACTGCACTGTGGTTACATAAGAGAATGTATATTTCACTTTTTTTTTTTTTAAAAGGTAGGTGGGGATGAAAATAAAGCCTTTGGGGTAAAGGAGTAGCACGTCTTAAATGTGCTTTCAAATAATCAGGGGGAAAATGTACATGAGTATATATAGCAAGAAAAGATTCTCATAAAGCAATTATAGCAAATGTTAACATTGTGGAACTGAGGGAAGAGTACATGTGAATTCTCTGTATCAGTCTTGCAATTTTCCCATAAGTGTAAAATTATTTCAAAATAAAGTTCTAAAATTTAAAGAAAACATAAAGAATATATAAACCACAAATATGACTTTCAAATTCTACTCCCCCAGGATTCATAGCCGACTGCTACTTCCCTATTTTGACATTGAATATTAAAGAAACAGGTAAAAATTAATGAAGCAAAATAACAAAGTTATAATACAGAGAGCCAACAATACCAAAATTATTTTCTTGTACAATCTAATTAAATTGTTACGATTCTTTGAGACTGACATGGGGAAGAAAAAAAAAAAAAAACAAGTTAAAAATAGAAAAAGGTAATTACAAGTGCATCAGAGATTAAACAGTATGAACAATTTTACGTCTATAAATCTGTCCGTTGCTAGGAATATATGAATTAACAACTCTCTCAAGAGGAAACAGAAAACAAAAAATATTATACACATTAAATAATCAAATTAAAAATCTTCCTACAAAGAGTATCAGAAAGAAATTGTTTTGAGGAATTACACCAAACATTTAAGCATAATCCCATTTCAATATTATACAATCTTTTCCAGAGCAAAGGAAACCTTGATATCAGAAACATTCAAGGATAGTTCAACAACAAAAAAACTGGAGACTAATCCTGGGAAAACAGATGCAAAAAGTGAGAGCAAAATTTGGCAAACCGAACCCAGTAATCTATCAAAAAGTTAAAACTCTTAGCTAACTGGATTTAACCCCAAAATTGCAAGACTATAAACATAGACCATACACGAAACATATAGACAAAACTATAGCAAAAATCTATAAATATAAATTAAAGCTTAAATGATTAAAGAAAAGTAATATCCTCTCAACAGAATTTTCTTAATCCATGACAGATTATCTGCCAAAAAACTATAGCAACACCATACCTAAATAGTTAAGATATTAGAAGCATTCCTTTAAAATTACTGTACTTTATAGAACTTCAAGCCAGCACAGTAAAAAACAAACAAACAAACAAAATTTTTAAGAACTGAAAAAGAGGACTTCTAGTAAGATGGCAGAATAGGCAGACAAGCTACACAGAGCATCTTCAACAAAGAAAAGAGAAACCAACAGACACAGATACAGAAGATAATCCTGGAGCCCTGAGCTTTGAAAGGAAGAATACAGAAGTGGATTAAACACCAACTAAAACAAACACCTGAATGAAAACAATGCATAAAGAGACAAATGCAGCTGTGGACTGTCACCTGTCCTGACAGCACAGACAGCCTGAATATCTGCAAGTGGTGTTAGGACCTGAGAATTAACCTAAAAATCAGCCCTGCTCATCAAGGTCTGCATGGACTACTGCATGAGTACCTGATGACTAAAAAGGAAACAGCAAAGAAGACAAACTGAGCTGTGGACTTTTGACTGTCTGGAGGGCACAGCCATCTTAGTGTTTACAAGCGGCGGATGGGGGCAGCCATTTTGATGTTTACAAGCGACTGATGGGAGCAGCTATTTCCAATGTTTACAAGCAGTGGCCATTTTGGATATCTGAAGCTATGTTGTTGTTGTTGTTGCTATGTGCTGTCGAGTTAGTATTCTCATTTAGATTCCACGGACCTAAGTGAGTTGAACATACATATGGGAAGCTGATGAACTGGAAAGAAGACAGGTGGTCAGTGCATAAGTGCTGCCAACAAGCAAACAGTAGAACACACCATACTGCATACTCAGATACATCCAAAAAAAGAAAAAAGAAAATCTTGTGCAAATCATTCCAACATACAATCAACAATTAACCATAAACATAAAAACATCACAATGTCTAGGAGACAACAGACCATCAAAGTCCACACAAAGAAGCAAGATACAAGGGACCAGAATATAGACCCAGAACTTATCCCTGAGAAAGAAGTAGCACTGGAACTCCCTGATAAGGAATTCAAAAGGATTATATTTAGGTACCTTCAACAGACTAAGAGACAGATCAAGGAAAACACTGACAAAATTGAGGAAAACACAAAGAAAACCCTAGAATAATTTTGGAAGACAATGTAAGAACAAAATGACAAAATAAATGAAAAATCAGAAGTGATACAAATCTACAGATGGCAATCCAGATTAATACAATGAACAGGCAAAGGAGTGGAACTGAATCAATGGAAGATAGAATTAGTGAGACTGATGACAAATACTTCTTTGGAAAAGGATCAATCAGAAAAAAAGATCAAAACTAAATGAAGAAAGCCTAAGTTCATGTGGGATACCATCAAAAGGAATAACATACGTGTAATCAGAATTCTGGGAGCTCTGGTAGTGTAGTGCCAAAGGCACTTCACTGCTAACCAGAAGGCTGGCGGTTCAAACCCACCAGCCACTCCTCCAAAGGAAGGTTGGGCAATCTACTTCCATAGAGATACAGCCTTGGAAACCCAAGGAAGGGTCGCTATGAGTTGGTTCCGACTTGACAACACATGACAACAACAATAATCAGAATTTTACAACAGGAAGAAACAAGTAAAACCACAGAGAAAATTGCCAAAGATTTGTTGAAAGAGAATTTCCGTGGCATGATGAAAGACAAGAATGTATCAACTTAAGGAGTTGAACGAACCCCAAACAGGACAGATACCAAAAGAAAAAAAAAAAAGAAAATCACCAAGACATATCATCATCAAACGTACCAAAACCAAAGACAAAGAAAGAATCCTGAAAGCAGCACAGGAAAAACAAAAAGTTACCTACAAAGGACAATCAATCAGAGTAAACTCTGATTTCTTGGCAGATGAGGTGAGAGGTGAGAGGCAGGTGAGAGGCAACGGGATGGTATATATAAAACTCTGAAAGAAAAAAATTTCCAACCAAGAATTATGTACCCAGCAAAACTGTCCTTCAAATATGATAGTGAAATTAAGACATTTCCAGATAAGTAGAAATTAAGATAATTTGTTAAAACCAGACCAACTTTACAAGAGATGCTAAAAGGAGTCGTTTGGAAAGAGAACCAACAACCGCAAACAATAACCAACCATTAACACATGTGATGACATAACCCAGAAGCCAACTCAGTTATGGAAGTATCCAAAGTAAATAGGCCTACAAGATTGTAAACAGGGAACCAGAGACATCAATTGGCAAATGAGGACAACTACAAAACAAAAAGAGGGAAAAAAATTATGTAGTTACAGAACTTCTAAATGGTGAGAAAGTCAAGACAATTGCAAGACAGAATGGACTGTTCTAAACTTGGGAAGAAAATTATAAATCGTGGGGTAACCTCAGCGAAAAATTATAAACCTTCACATCAAAATAAAAAAGAGGACAAGCACAAATATTTAGCAAATAATAAAACAATACCAAAGAAGGAAGTAATAATACAATTCATAAACAAAACAAGCTCAGCACAGAAAATTATGTGGAACAAAGACATCAGTACCACCACAAGAAAAACACATTAAAAAAAAAAAATGACTGCAGCAAATTCATACGTGTCAGTAATTACACTGAATGTCAATGGATTAAATGTACTACTCAAGAGGTGGAGGGCTGCAGACTAGATAAGAAAACATAATCATCAATATGCTAGCTACAAGAGAGATACCTTAGAGACAAAGACAAAAATAGACTAAAAATCAAAGGTTGGAAAAAGATTTATCTTGCAAATGGCAACCATGAAAAAGCAGGAGTAGTAATATTATTTCTGGTAAAACTGAATTGAAGACAAAAACCACCGTAAAAAACAAGGAAGGATTTTATATAATGATTAAAGGATCAACTGAACAAGAGGACATAACCATAATAAGTATCTATGGACTCAATGAAAGAGCCCTGGAATACATAAAGCAGACTTTAAAAGAACTGAAAAGACAAATAGATGACTCCACAGTCATAGTAGGAGACTTTAATACACCACTTTCAATCAAAGATAGATCAGCTGGAAAGAAACTCAACAAAAACGCAGAAATAATACAATCCATCAACTTGACCTTATAAACATCTACAGAGCACTTCACCCAACAACAGCACAACATACATTCTTTTTCAGGGCACACGGAACACTCTCTAGGATAGACCATATGTTAGGCCACAAAGCAAGCCTTAATAAATCTAAAAACACTGAAACACTGCAAAGCATCTTCTCAGGTCACAATGCTATAAATTAGAAATCAATAATTGGAAGATCAACAGAAAAAGAGCAAATACATGGAAACTGAGTAACACTCTCCTTGAAAATTACTGGGTAATTGAAGAAATAAAAATTAAAGTAAAAAATTCCTTGAATCAAACAAGAATGAAAACACAACATACCAAACTTTGGGCACACAGCAAAATCAGAGGCCAACATATCCAAAAAGTAATACATTATGACCATGTGGGGTTCATACCAGGTATGCATGGATGGTTCAACATTAGCAAAACAATCAACATCATTCATCACATAAATAAAACAAAGAACCACATGATCATATCAAATGATACAGAAAAGGCATTTGATCAACACCTATTTCTGATCAAAACTTTCAGCAAAATAAGAATAGAAGAGACATTCCTCAACATAATAAAGGGCATCTATGCAAAACCAACAGCCAACATTCTTCTTAATGGATAGAGACTGAAACCATTCCCCTTGCGAACAGAACCACACAAGGACGCCCACTATCACCACTTCTCTTCAACACTGTATTGGAAGTCTTAGCCAGGGCAGTAAGGCAAGAAAGGAAATCAAAGGCATCCAAATTGGTAAGGAAGAAGTAAAACTATCCCTATTTGCAGATAATATGATCCTATACCTAGAAAACCCAAGAGACATAGTCAAAAATCTACTGGAACTAATTGAGAGATTTAGCATAGTGACAGGATACAAGATGAATACCCATAAATTAGTTGGATTCCTCTACATCAGCAAAGACACTACTGGAAAAGATATAAGGAAATCAATACCATTTACAATATTGTTGTTGTTATTGTTGTCACAATCACTCACTCACTGCCGCTGAGTTGATTTACACCACAGAGACCCTTCTTTGGGTTTCCAAGGTATTATCTCTATATATAGGGAGCTCTGGTAGCATAGTGCCTAAGGCACTTGACTGCTCACCAGAAGGCTGGCGGTTCAAACCCACCAGCCATTCCTCGGAAGGAAGGTTGGGCAGTCTATTTCCGTAGTGATACTGCCTCAGCAACCCAAGGAGAGGTTGCTATGAGTCAGGTCCGACTCCACAGCACATAACAACAACAACAACAACAATTATTCATGGTATAAATAGACTATCAAGCATAACCCAAAATGCATAAACAGCTGAAGATAAACTAGAAGAATGAGACCTTCTAAAAATTAAGTATTTATGTGCTTCAAAAGACTTCTCCAAAAGAGTAAAATGAGAACCTACGGATTGGGGAAAAATATTCAGCAACAACATATCTGACAAGTGACTTATCTCTAAAATTTACAGAAAACTCTTAACACCTGAATATCAAAAAGAAAAACAATCCAATTAAAAAATGGGCAAAAGACATGAATAGATACTTCACCAAAGAATATATTCAGGTGGCCAACAAACACATGAAGAAATGTTCAGAATCATTAGGCATTAGAGAGATGCAAATCAAAACAACAATCAGATACCATCTTGCCCCACCACTAATAGCAAAGTTCAACAAGACAGAAAATAACAAATGCTGGTGAGGATGCGGTAAGATTGGGACTCATATGCTACTGGTGGGACTGTCAAATGATACAACCACTATGGAAAGCAGCATGGCAATTCCTTAAAAAGTTGGAATTAGAAATACCATTTGATCCAGCAATCCTGTTACTAGGTATATAGCCTAAAGAAGTGAGAGCCAGCACAAGAACAGATATATGCACACCCATGTTCATCACAGCACTATTTACAACAACAAAATGATGGAAACAACCTAGGTGCCCATCAACAGAAGAATGGATAAGCAAATTATGGTACATACACACAATGGAATACTACACAACACTAAAGAATAATGTAGAATCTGCACACCACCATATAATGGGGATGAACTTGGAGGACATTATGCTGAGTGAACTAAGACAATCACAGAAGGACAAATCTTGTATTAGTTCATTTTGTAAAAGTCAAGGAAAGGTTTATATATGGAAGGAAACTTTCTTTGTTGGTTACCAGGGGTGAGGTGGGGGGAGAAACACTGCAAAAAAATAAAATAAAATAATTGGAAAAGAAAAACTCAGTCATCTGTAATATAAAAAATAAGAAATAAGAAAATTCAAAAGACTCTGTAAAATACTGAAATTAGTAAGTTTAGTAGTTATCAGATAGGAGATCAACATACAAAAAAGAATTTTATCTCTTTTTACTCAGGAAAAGAAAAAAATCAAACTCTAATTTTAAAAATATATTTACAAGAAATAAAAATTTTAAAGTATCAAATTTATTTACAAATAAACTACATAAAATGTCCAAAAGCTTTCTAGAAAAATGTAACTCCTTTCTAAAAGAACTTTTTCTAAAAGCTTTGTTAAAGAACTAAATGAATGGACAAATAGGAAGACTCAATCAAACATCTAAAGTTGTCAAGTTTCAATGAAACTCCAATTAAAGTGTTAATTAGATGAAGAAATTTCAAAAGCTGAGTCTAAAATTTACCTGGAAGCTCAAATAGCCAAAAATTCCAGACAATTATGAAAAAAAAAATGAGGTGTCTATATGAAGAAGTGAAATGGAAGAAAGATGTTTTAGTAGATATTTAGAGTTATCACATGCTATAGCAACTAGATATCGATACAAAGATACAAATAGATCAATAGCTCATTAACAGAGATCCCAGAAATAGGACTAGATGCTTATGTACAGGTGATACATGCTAAAGGTATTACTGCAAATGGTAAAACTATGAACTATTCTACAAATGATGCTGGACAAAATTCACTGTCAAAATGAATTATATTTGAATGAAAAATTCTTTTCCAAAAAAGGAAAATCTTGTACATTTTAGAAGGGAATATTGTAAATATTTTTGTCAACCTTGGGGAAGAAAAGGATTTCTTGAATCACACAAAAACAAGCCATTGCCCCCAAAAAAGAAAAAAGAAAAAAAAACACTGCATTTTAAAAATCCTCTTCATAAAATTATTCCATTCATTAAAAAAATAAAAGTAGTAATTTGTTGTATCATAATGAAATGTCATATTATAATGAAATGTCATATTACTTAGTTCTACAATCAACACCAATGGAAGCAGCAGTCAAGACATCAGATGACGTATTGCACTGTGCAAATCTGGCTGCAAAAGACCTCTTTAAGGAGGTGAAGAACAAAGATGTCTCTGAAGACTAAGGTGCACCTAACCCAAGCTATGGTATTTTCAATTGCCTCTTATGCATGTGAGAGCTGGACAATGAATAAGGAAGACTGAAGAAGAGTTGATGCTTTTGAGTTGTGATGTTGGAGAAGAATGCTAAGAGTACCATGGACTGCTAAAAGAACTAAGAAATCCGTCCTGGAAGAAGTGCAGTCTGATTGCTCCTCGGAAGCGAGAATGGCCAGACTTCATCTCACCTACTTTGGTCATGCTGTCAGAAGGAACCATTGCCTGGAGAAGAATATCATGCTTGGTAAAGTGGAGGGTCAACAAAGAAGGGGAAGGCCTTCAATGGGATGGACTGACACAGTGGCTGCAACGATGGGCTCAGTAGTATATAGCAAGGATGGTGAGGCTGGCACAGGACCGGGCAGCGTTTCATTCTGCTGTGCACAGAGTCACTATGAGTCAGAGACAACTCAACGGCAACTAACAACAATGAAATGTGCAAAGACCTGGAGTTAGAAAACTAAAAGGGAAGAACGTGCTCTGCATTTCTCAAGCTGAAAGAACTGAACAGAAAATTCAAGCCTCAAGTTGCAATACTGGATACTATGGGCTAAATATGCAGATGACAGAACCTTGCTTGCTGAAAAGTGAAAAGACTTGAAGCAATTACTCTTGAAAGTCAAGTATGGACTACACCTCAACATAAAGAAAACAAAAATCCTCCCAACTGGACCAATTGGCAATATCATGACAAATGGAAAAATGACTGAAATTGTCTCTTATAGGGATTTTATTTTACTTGGATCCACAATCAACACCCATGGAAGCAGCAGCCAAGAAATCAGATGTCATATTGCACTGGGCAAATCTGCTGCAAAAAGACTTCTTTAAAATGTTAAGAAGGAAAGATGTCACTTTGAAGACTAAGGTGCACCTAACCCACACCATGGTATTCTCATATGCATGAGAAAGCTGCAAAATGAATAAGGAAGACTGAAGAAGAGTTGATGTCTTTAAATTGTGTTGCTGGTGAAAATACCATGGACAAAAAGAATGAACAAATTTGTCCTGGAAGAACTGCAGCTGTAACGTTCCTTAGAAATGAGAATGGCCAGACTTCGTCTCACTTACTTTGGTCATGTCAGAAAGGACCAGTCCCTGGGGAAGGATATCATACACAGTAAAATACAGGGTCAGGAAAAAGGAAAGGACTCTCAATGAAAAGGACTGGCACAGCGGCTCCAACAATGGGCTCAAGCCTAGCAGGTATCGTGAGGATGGCACAGGACTTGGCAGTGTTTTGTTCTTTTGTACATATAGGGTCACTGAGTCAGGGCCAACTTGACAGTACCTAACAACAACAATAACTTGGTAAAACATGTTGTCCTAGCTATATAATCCAACCAAGGATTAATATCTAGAATATATTAAAAAAAAATTCCAACAGGAGAAAAAAAGGAGGCAGAATATCTGAACAAGGATCTTGAAAAAGTGGAAACACAAATACAATAATCATCTAAAAAACAATAATCTACTACATGAAAAGAAACTTACAGAATTTTGTTTCATTTACTGATGCATCTAAAGCATTTCTGGCACTCAATAACTGTTTCTATAATGATATCCTTCTCCAGGATGGATTGAATAATTGAAAGAGTAAAGATACACAGTATGAATCAAAGAACTATAAATTGAAACCATCTGATAACTCTATCAGACTGAAAAAAACTAAAACATTAGACAGTATCAAGTAGGTGATAATGTGTAGAAACAGGAAACTTTAAAACTAACAATGAAACTACTTTGGAGATCAATTTGGCAATATTAAAGGTGAAACTGCAAATGCCCTATGATCCAATAATTCCATTATTATAGGATACCCTAGAACAGAGGTCAGCAAACTACAATGGAAGTAAAAATAACCTCCAAAACAAAACAACACAAATCCAGTGCCACTGAGTCGATTTCAATTCACAGCAACCCTTCATGACAGGAGAACTGGCCCATACAGCTTTCAAGGCTGTCAATCTTTAGGAAGGTAGACTGCCTTATCTTTCTCCCATGAAGCAGCTGGTAGGTTCGAACCACCAACCTTTTGGTTAGCAGCCAAATGTTTTAACCACTACACCATCAGAACTCCTTAGATACATACAGCCTATTGCCTGTCCATATATGGCCCATGAGCTAAAAATGATTTTCACATTTTTAAATGCTGGGGGAAAAAAATGAAAGGAAGAATACTATTTTGTCACTTGAGAATTATATAAAATTCAAATTTAAAAATTCTCTATAGGCAAGATTGTCTTACTACTCAAGTCTATAGTTTCAAATGGCCTCGAGGTAGCTGTTGTTAACTTGTAGCAGGGCAGGATGACCAAATATCCCACTTTGCCTAAGACTGTCTCAATTACAGCACTGAGGGTCCCAAATCCTCAGGACATAAGAGGTCCTGATTTTCGGCAACAGGTGCAAAAGGTTCTGGAGAAAAAATAGAATGTTGCTGTTAAGTGCTGTCCAGTCAATTTCAGCTCATGAAGACCCAATGTGACAAAAGTAAACTGCCTCACTGGGTTTCCTAGGCTATAATCTTTACAAAAGCATATCTTCAGGTCTTTCTTCCACAGAGCTTCTGGATAAGTTCAAACTGCCAACCTTCCAGTTAGCAGTCAAGTGTTAACCACTGAACCACCAGGGCTTCTGACAAAATCCCCAAGACACCTAAAAATAGGGGCTGAAGCAACACTATATTTAATGTCAAAAGAATACAGTACAGATTATCTACCTTTACAGCCTCCATCACTGTTTTTACACTAATGGCTGATATTAGTGACCAACCATGATTTCCACTCACAACACTGAATCATCATCACTGGATAACTCCAAGTAATGTGACTTAACTGTGCAACTTAAGAGTTAAACAATCTGTCTTTAAATTTGTGGATTAACTGTTATGTTTTGTATGAAAATAGTGCTAACTTAAATTTTAATATTGTGAATATTGTGACAATGTTTTCTAAAAGTGAAAATGAGAACAATTATAATAACAATGCCAGCATAACTCAGACATCACTAAAAGGAAAAAGGAATGGAATGATAAGTTTCTAACACTCTTCCTTGTTTTTTCTTGCTAATGTTTGATTGGTTTCAGAAATCCCTGAGTCAGTTCCTGATCAAAGAAGGTCAAATCAATGATTGCTTACATTGTTATTTATTCTACTGAAACAAATTATATACTCTGTTCTGTCCTTTAGCTTTGTAGGCTGTCCAGAGGTTAAAAACTTTTGAATCTCATAGGTAAAAACTATGATTTTCAAAGTAAAGAAATACTGTGACTTTGTGGCAAGTGTGGAGAAAAATATAAGAATTTTAGTTCTGGCTACCTATGGTAGATTGAAAACGGATGTGAATTCTTTTGTCACCCTTCCCGTTTAAAGGTGGAGTCTATTTTCCCCATCTTGGAATGTGGCAGAAAGGGGTAAAAGAGAGAATGGGGAAGAAGGATAAAGACACAAAACAGGAAGGAAAGGAGGGCAGGAGACTGGGACTGTAAGTCAGGTTTGACTTTACCAGTAACTTAATTCTAGGTTATAGCACTCATATACCTCTTTTGATTTCTCAAATATCCAATATACATTTCTTAGGGGAATATGAACAATCATTTTAGGGAAATCTAGATTATATGGAATACATAGTATCATTCTCCCTTTCCTCTCTCACTATTCCAGTTAACCTAGACTATCAAGAATAATCACCTGATGCCTAGAAAAAGAAATGTAGTGAGTGAAAGGGCAATAAACAAGAACTAGAATTCAAGTATAAGAGACAGCAGGATGAAAGAAGCAAATTAAGTTCTATTTTGCTTCTCGAACTAAGAAGAAAATATAATTGTAAAGTATCAGCAAACAGTACTTACTATATGTGTACTGTTCAAAGCATTAACATATATTAACTCATTTAATCCTTATGGCAACCCTATGAGGTAACTACAATTATCCTTGTTTTACAAATGAGAAAACAGAGAGGTTAAGTAATTTGTCCAAGATCACACAGCTAGGAAGTAATTGGTAAGGCTAGGTTTTGAACCCAGACATTCTGAGAGTTCATGCTCTTAATGCATGTGTAATGGAAATCCCTTTCATTCCAAATGAGGTTCTACTCTACAGTTCTTTGTGAGTACATGAAATCAAATGATAAGTAGAAGAGACAATATTATCAATTCAACTGAGATGAAATCAGGAAACAAACATTTAATTAACGCATATGTAAGAAATGGCACGATAATGTAGTTTCCAAAATTAGCCCAATCAAAAGAAAAAGAAGCAAGTTGCAATAGAGAAGTTGTAGCAAATTCCCTTGAGCAGGCCAAATCAAAGGCCTTGTACTACTCCAATGAAATATCAGTCAGCGGCTTTTGGAGAAATCATGCTTTAGTTAAAGACACAATAAGTATTACTGTCTCAGTAAAAGTAACAAACTCGGTTCTGAACCGGAGTTTACATGTGAAATAAAAGGTTAAGGGGAAATGGAAAAAGCTTTTCATCTGGAGACAGAAGAATGTTTGCTAGTACAAGGAACACCACCAACACTGTAATAATTAAAACTTAGTGGACAAGGTCCACAAATGGAGATAGATCCAAAATGAAAGGAAAACCACCAACTAGGTAGCAGATGTGCAGATTAGAAAAGAAAGGCAGCTCATCTAAGATGTAACTATTGGTCTCTTTCCCTCCAGAGTAAAAAAAAGTGAAGAAAATCAAAGACACAAGAAAACAACTGGTTCAAAGGACTAAAGGATCATGTGAACCCCAGCCTCCATGGCCCTGAGAAGAACTAAATGGTGCATAGCTACCACCGCCAATTATTCTTAAAGAGATCACAGTAGGAGATCCTGGAGAGAATGGGAGAAAAATGTGGAACAAAACTCAAAATAGTAAAAAAAAATACCAGGATTACTGTCTAATAGAGACTCACAGAATCCCCAAGCCTATGGCCCTTAGTCACCCCTTCAAAACTAGAACTGAACTCATCCCCATAGAATAACTTCCATCTGAAGATAGGTCTATAAGATGAACCACGGAGATACACAATCCTTAGAACAATCAACCACAGTGATATATAAAAAGGTACCATCTGGCGAGGGATAAAGCCCAGAAGGCAAGAAAGGACAGGAAAGATGGACAAATGGAAATGGTAAACACAGGAAGGTAATGCAGACTGTGCTGTTACACTGGGGATTGCAATCAATGTCAGAAAACAAAATGTTTATGAACTGTTGAATAGAAAAACAATTTGCTCTGTAAACTTCCACCCAAATCACAATAAAAAGTTTTTTTCTAAAAAAAAAAAGGAAAGAAACAAAGATGAAGAATTTCAGTCAGAAGAAGAAAAAAGGCAATGGCAAAAGGGAGTTACACACAAACAAGTATAGTATGAAAAAGAAACAAATGAGAGAGGAAGTAGACTTATTACAGATTCCAGAGAAGGAAAGGTAGAGAGTATCAAAAGAAAGGTTACAGTAACTAGCTACCATCACCTCTGTGCTATACTGCAAAAGACTCCTAACTTGACTTCCTGATAACCTTTTGTCCCTCTAAACATTTCTGTGCAGTATAGCCATTGTCCTTTTCTGAAAGAAACTGATGATGTCACTTCCAGCCTCATCATGTACCACTCTCTTTGCTAGCACCATACTGCCTTCCTTTTAATTCTCCAAATATGTCATGCTCCCTCCATTTTATTCTCTCTATCTGGAAAGATCTCTGTCTCCCCAACTCACTTTCTCCTAAAAAACCCAATTGCTGAAGAGTCAATCTTGACTCATGGCAACTCCATGCATGCCAGAGAACTGTGCTCCATTTGGTTTTCAGTAGTTGATCTTCAGAGGTCTATCTTCTGAGGTCTCTGTATGGACTCCAATTTCTAACATGGCAGTTAGCAACCAATCGTTTAACCATATGCCTCCCCAGGGACTCCTCCCTTTCTACTCATCCCTAAAACCTTCTGTGGCTGCTATGATTAGGTCAAATAGTTCATTATCTTAAATGCTCCCCATGGACAGTGGTTAATCTTACATTTATGACCATGATCCGTGATTATTTGATTACTGATTCTCCTCAACAGACTGGAATTCCATGAAGAAAGAAACCATGTTTGGATTCCCCTCCCCAACCATTGTATCTCTCACTTATCCAGTGCTCATAAACACAGCAGGTGCTAAATAAGTATCTGTTAAATGAATGAATAAAGTCAGAAGACAAACCAGCCAAAACCATCCATCACAAGTAGAAGTATGAAATAATCTTAAAATAGAAGAGAAAGAAATGAATCATAGACAGGAAATAAGGAATTCAATATAAGCTGTGGACCAACTAAATTCATACAATTTCAGTATAAGAACAAAATAAAGACAGCACAATAATAGCCAAAAGGTCTCCTTTTCCCTAGAGAAGGTAAAAAAGAAGTGAAATTAAAATTTCAGCTACTAGCTGCAAGGAAAGAGAACTTGAAGAGCACCTGAAGCACTTGCTGATGAAGATCAAAGACTATATAGCTTTCAGTATGGATTATACCTAAGCATAAACAAAAATCCTCACAACTGGACCAATAAGCAACATCAAGATAAATGGAGAAAAGATTGAAGTTATCAAGGATTTCATTTTACTTGGATCCATAATCAGTGGATCAGTGCTAGGAAATAGCAGTCAAGAAATCAAATAACACATTGCTTTGGGCAAATCTGCCGTAAAGACCTGTTGAAAGTGTTAAAGGGCAAAGATGTCACCTTGATGACTTAAGGTCCACCTGACCTAAAGCCATGGTGTCTTCAATTGCCTCATATGCATGTGAGAGCTGGACAATAAATAAGGAAGACCACAGAAGAAATGATGCATCTGAATTGTGGTGCTGGTGAAGAATACTGAATGTACCATGCACTGCCAGAATGCTCCTTAGAAGTGAGGATGTCCACCAGGAAGAGGTAACTATCAGAAGGAAGTGGGAGGGGAGCTGTTGCATTGTGGTGAATTGGGTCAATGTCATGAGACAAAGTATATGTGAACTGCTGTATGGAAAGTGAATTTGCTCTGTAAATTTTCACCCAAATCACACACAAAAAAAGTGAGGATGCCCAGATTTTGTCTCATGTACTCTGGACACGTTAACAGGAGGACTTAATCCCTTGAGAAAGATATCATGCTTGGTAAAGCAGAGGGTTAGATAAAATAGAGAAAGACCTTCAACAAGATGGATTGACACAGTGGCTACAATAATGGGCTCAAACATAGCAACATCTGTGAGGATGGCACAAGACCCAGGAGTGTTTCATTCTGTACTAGACAGGGTCGTTATGAGTTAGAACTGATGGCACATATCAACAATTGTTATAAGGATGTCAAGTATATGTTGTTGTTGTTGTTGTTGTTGTTATTTGCCGTCGAGTCGGCCCCGACTCATAGCGACCCCTCCTTGGATTTCCGAGGCAGTATCACTACGGAAATAGGATTGCCCAACCTTCCTTCTGAGGAGTGGCTGGTGGGTTTGAACCGCCAGCCTTCTGGTTAGCAGTCAAGTGCCTTAGGCACTATGCTACCAGAGCTCCTAAGTATATGTTAGAGCATGGATTTTAAACAGGCAACTCAAACCTAGTATGACCAAAGCAGAGTAAACTTCCCTTTCTCTTATCCACCAGTCTACCCCATTTCAGTAAATGACATTACTCCCCAACAGCTCAACCCCAAACCCTAGGAGTCATCCTTGATTCTTCCCTTACTTTGATCTTCAACAAACCCTGTAAACTCTACATCTAAACATAGTTCTTTCCCCACTCAATCTCTACTGCAAACCCTAATCCAGGCCCCTATCACTTCTACAGTGTTAGCTACTGTCCAGTTGCCTGACTCCTGGAGACCTCATACGTAAGTAAACGAAACTCTACTGAGACCTGTGACATCCACTAACCAGACTACTACAATATCCTCCCAACTCACCTCCCCACTTCTACTCTTGCTCTTCTCTCACACACTTTCACATTGAGCGGCAAAGGTGAGCCTTAAAAGAGAAAAATCCAATCATGATACTTTTACCCCAAACTCTTCAATGACTTCTCACTGATCAGTATGAAACAAAACATTTTCATGGTCCTGCAAGACAACTCTCCTGCCTTAACCCCTAACTTCCGTACCACTTTCTCCTTCACTTGCTACACTTTCACTTGTGACTTTTTTATTTAACAAACTAAACCTTCATATATATTCTCTCTACCATATCCTAAAGTATTTCATAGTTAAGGTATCATTTTAACCTGTCACCTCTTCAGGGAGGTCTATCCTAACCCTAACCCTCTGTAAAACAGCTTCCTCATTCTTTCATTTGCTCTGAATAATTCCTCTGTAGAACCTATTACACTCTGTTATCATCCTAAGGGGGTCGCTGTGAGTCAGAATCAACTCAATGGCAGTGGGTTTGGTTATCGTTTATTTCATTAACAGTAAGTATAATCTAGGTGCAAGGAATACTGTGATGAGAAGACAAAGTCATTGCTTTCATAGAGATTGTATTTTAGAACCGAAAAACACACAAAAAATTAGTTTATCACATATTAAGTACTCTGCACACAGAGTCACCATGAGTTGGAATCATCTCCATGAAAACTAACAACAATAATTAGGAAAAATAAAACAGTAAAACGGAATACAGTTTGCACATGAGGATGTGTGCGTGTGGTAGTGTGACATCTATCCTAAACAGACTGACAGAGCTGAGTAAATCTGAACAAAGCAAAGAAAATAACTATGTGAAGATACGGGGTTAAGATTGTTCTAAATGGAAAGCCTCTCCTGTTAAAGTTAAGTTCTTTAAAGGCAGAGACATCTTATGCACTGCTATTCTGACTCTGATACAGGGGCTAGCACAGAGTAGGACCACAATATGAGTGAATGAAAACCTAATTCAGTTTTTCAGAAAGTCTAGTGGAGGGCAAGGGAAGTTTAAATATGAAATCCTAACAGCTATGGAGAAACGTTTTGAAAATTTAAAAACATAGTAATTATAATGGAATATTTTATTATTAAAAGTATTTAAAACCAAAAGAATAATGGAAAACTAAACACAGATAAATAACAAACAAGTAGTACTAAACATCATTCCATTTATTTAAAAAAGATTTCATACAGCATTTGAATGTCTGATATAGGAAACTAAAATTCTTGTTTTCCTCTATGCTTATGTTCAAAGCAAGTTAGCATTTGCTTTCTTTATGAAGATGCAGAAGAGGACATGGTGAAACTCACATTTACCAAACCAGAGCATTCATAGAGCCTTCATATTCATAGATTCTGCACATTCATACACCCTGAAATTCCTATAAACCCTGTGTCTCTTGACTTTATTCTTGTTCTTTTTAATTCCCTATGGTCAGGTCATTTATTTAGAACTGAATCAGAAGCCCTACAGAGGCCCAGAATTTACCACTGCAGAAATAAATACAATCATCTCAGTGAGTACTGAATTAATAAGCATTGGTAAGCCATCTTCTGACTTTCCAATTTCAAAGTACATAATAATGCATATAGCACCACCTGTAAGACAAGCTACACCACTCTCAGCGTCTGACAGGTACCCATTTTGCCCAAACTAAAGTGTAGGTAATATAACATGATATGAATTCAGTAAAACTCAAAAGTTTCTTTCTGTATCTTCTTAAGTTTCTTGCTTTGCTATATTCAAGCACAAAAAATTAAGAAACTGCACACATTTTTTCACCTCTATCTCCATTCATTGAAAAAAGAGAGTACTTACTGTTTTCAGGCACTGTTATAGACGCTGATAATAAAGAAGTAATAAGCAAAGCATATCCATCCCCACAACCTTCTATAAAGCCTGTTACTATAGTTAAGTTATATTTTCTTAATTCAGAAATTTTTTAAACAGTTTTAAAAGAAGATGCTGCTTACAACATAACTGCATTATGAAAATAACCTTCGCAAAATCATCCAGAGTAATTAATACTCTTTAACAACCACAGCTCAGCAGAGTCATTTTCCTTGAGAAAGCGTATTAACAAGCTCAATTACTATTGCAACACTGAGCCCATCCTCAAATTAAGCAATGTGAACTTTAAAGTTCTAGATCGACGATGACAATGAACTGAGGTGTTATTTTGGTCGTCCTTACAGAAAAGGCAAAAAGTCAGTATTATTGTTACCCACTACCACCATCACCAACAATAATAGTTTTCCTTAAAAGCGGCTTAGTTCATTTACAGTAAATGTTTAACTTTCCTTCGTAAGTGAATAAAAATGGCACCAGCTAAATTTTGTCTATTAGCTTTGGCGACGGTCTCAAAATTGACATTATGAACTTCACTATCTTTCTGATACATTATTTCTAAAACATGTTAGCAAAGCTCATTTCCTAAAAATATCGGACAAGGCCAGGCCTAATCCGCAAAAAGCCTGAAGCTCCGCGAGAAATACCGGGAGATATAAAAACATACCCAGAAAACTACCTGTTTAGATGGGTCCCCAATTTCTCCCAACCTCAGAAATGTTAAACTTTTCATGAACACTAAACAAGACCTGAACTAATACGTTTTCATCCGCAGGCCACTACCAAAACTCAAAAAATGTCAAAGACTTCTGCGCGCACTCTCAAAGGACGCCCACCTATTCTGGCTCGAGGCCCGGTTCGCCGCCGCCTTTTCAGCATCCCAGCTCCCAAGCAAGCCTCTCGACCGGGCGAACTCGAACCCAACGCGCTCGCAGCACATCCCCTCCCCGCCATTGCCCCGGCAGCCCCCAACCCTCTTACCTCCACGGTCCCCGAAATCCACCCAGTGCGGTAACTGAATTTCCGGGGTCCCGGGGACTACGTTTTCACTGTATTTCCCAGCCACCACCACCACTACCACCCCCCGCAAGGGCTGAAAAAGACGTACCTTCCAGAAAAGTAATCTCCCCAGAGCCGCCGCCGCTCTTGCCGGCCGCCATCTTCCTCCTCCCACGCCGCCTCCTTCTTAATCCATGGCCCACACTGCCGCCACGCTCGCCGGGATGAGGGGCCGCGCCGAGAGAGGATAGCCGCCGCAGGATTGCTGGCCTTGGGTTCTGCCGTCAGGCGGGCGGCGCTCCCACTTCCAGACGGGCCTACACAAAAGCAGGCCAGGCGCTCCCGGGCCTGTCTGCGGATAGGTGAAGAGGCCCGTGGCCTGGGCTTCTCAGGCCCCTCCGGGGAAACGCGAGCGGCGACGACGGCGACGGCGCTTCCCGGGCCGGGTTCCTCTCGGCCCACGACTCCCCATCCACCGCCCCCCTAATCCGCCTGAGAAGCTTCCTCCAGCTACGGGCCCCGTGGAAGGAAGGGTGAAGGCGAGCACGCAAACACGCCTCCCGTCACCCCGGGCAGTAAAATGGCCGCACCAGTCGCCCGGGGGCGGCGAGGTCTCCACGACCGCCAGACGCCTCCAGGCACCTTCGGTGTTTCTGCAGCCACCGCCGCTAGGGCCGTCCACCCACCCCGCCCAGGCGCAAATGCATCAGCGTAGGCCTCTGCGACTGTCCATGTGGACAGGGGTGGGTCTCCTATGCCACCGCCTCGAGTCCGTCGCCACAGCAGCTTCAGCCGCCGCCACCGCTCCTCCCCCACGGGTGCTGGAGCTGCCGCCTGGCTCCCGCCCCCGCCCCGACGCCCCCAGTGCGGTTCCGCAGGAGCCCGGGCTTGACTCACAGGCAGAGAGGGCTGAGGCGCGGCACCGAACCCCGACTTCTGGCGCCCGCCGCCCAGGCTATGAGCAGGGCGGGCACTGCACCGCGCCGCTCGGCCTATACACTTTTCTTCCAAAATTCCGACCTCCGAGACCCCATGACAGACCTGGCATCTGAGCGCTTCTGAGCGGGACCGGTGATGTATTTGGGTCCAGTGGCTCCACAAATGCCTGAGAAATGTTCAAAGTTAATTTCTATGAGGAGGCCTTAGGGTTTAAGCCACAGCCAACTGAAAGGATAGTGAATGCAATCACATGTTTTGAAAATAATCTGTGGCCCCCATTTCTTTTTTAAGGAAGTTTTCATAGTAATTTATCAAGGAAGATTTTGCAGTACACGTCAGAGGATAATGTTTAAAAAAAAAATCCTGTAATTTCTGTGCCTGAGACTTCAAAAACCATACCCTACCTTATTAGACCTTATAATTGTGGGTGACAATCATGTTTATTTTCCTTTGCATTTTCTTTTATTTCTTATTATGAAAATAATACATCTCATTAACGTAACATTCGAAAATACAGAAAAAGAAAGAAGTGAGGTCACCTATAGTCCCACCACCGAAATTCACCGTTAGGTGAGTAGTTCTGTAGTCAGCAGACATTTTAATTCTTCATGTTATCTTTCTATAAAAAAACAAAAATTCTGCCACATTTCAGTGAAAATTCAACAGCAATTAAAATGATGTATGAAAACTATGATTAAATGCAGTATTTGTGAAATGAACTGGCCTAAATCAATTCTTCTGTGAAGCAAGACTTAAGCAGAAAACCTTTTTGTTTGAAAAGTTTTTAAAATCTTTTCCTAAAATGGAATAGTAATCTTTTCCTAGTTTAGTAAGAGTAATGTAATGAATATAATTTATTATAATTTGTTATTTTTTGTTGCCTGAGGATATTGCATGAGCCAGTTGTGATGCTCTATGACATAGAGTCAGTGCCAATGACAGTATAATACTGAGGCGTGTAGATAATAGGCAGATATGGTTGACTAGACTCATTTGTCCTGCCAATATGTAGTTTTAAACAAAATAAATTTCTGATATTAAAACACATACATGCTGTCATGAAGTTGGAGGAAGAGCCAAGGAATGTGGGTGAGCTTTTGGAAGCAGGAAATTGATGCCCCTTAGAACCTCCAGAGAGGAAAGCTGACATGTTGATTTTAGTCCAGATGAGTGTTGGACTTGTGACCTGACAAAATGTAAGATAATAAATTTGTATTAAGTCACTGTAAATAATTAGTAAAAATTGTTATAGCAACCATAGAAAACTAAGACACATGGAATGGGAAATAAGCTGGGAACTTGCTAGAAATGCAAATTTTCAGGCCCCACTCTAGAACCCACTGACTCAGAAACTCTGAGAAGGGTTAGAGTTTTAACAAGCCCCCCAGGTAATGATGATGACACTCGATCAGGGGACCACTAGATTGAACAATCTCTAAATCACTTTCCAGTTTAATTATTCTGGCTCTATGGGTCTACAATTATGAGTAAAATTACAAGAGTTCATATTCCATGTTTGCATATTCATATTTCATACTATCTGTATAGTAAAGATACTTTCTAAAATTGCTGTTTTTCATATTAATTTGATCAACTAGGAATTGATCTATGTATCTGTAGTGCCGAAGGCACTTGACTGCTAACCAGAAGGCTAGTGGTTCAAACCCACGAGCCACTCCTTGGAAGGCAATTTGGGCAATCTACGTCCGTAGTGATACCACCTCAGAAACCCAAGGAGGGGTCGCTATGAGTCGGGTCTGGCTTGACGGCACATAATAACAACAACAACCCCTTATCCAGGAATCATGGTCTAGCTATTGTCAGATTTAGCACAATCCCCTGAATCTTAGGCAAAATAAGTATATATACAAATATATATATATAGTGTATTTACAGAGGCAGCTCTACAGAAAATACCACCTATGTCAATTAGTTTTAAATTGTTGAATGATCTCTCACAGCTGACGATGAATACTGGCATTGCAAATAGAAACTGCTCATTGGCACTGAGACTCTACTGGTACACAGGGCATATAGGATACCGGCCATACCCTGAGTATGCTTCTGTGTGTATATGATTGCTAACCAGCTGCTCTGCAGAAGGAAGATAGGGCAATCTTCCTTAAAGATTTACTGCCTTGGAAACCCAGTGGGGGTTGCTATGAGTCGGAAACTGCTTGATGATGGCAGTGGGTTTGGTTTTTGGTTTTTGTACTTAATTAGTAGCCCCTTCTCTTTTACTGGAGTGAGTTCTGGTGGTGTAGCGGGTAAGACTACCACTTTCTGGTTAGCAGTCGTGCTAACCAGAAAGTCAGCTGTTCAAACCCATTAATTGCTCTACAAGAGGAAGATGAGCTAATCTACTTCCCTGAGGATTTACAGCCTTAGAAACTCAGTGTGGGTTCTATGAGTCAGAATTGCCTCCATGGCAGTGGGTTAGGGTTTGTTTTTGTTTTTTCCTTCTTCTTTTAATTACCATATTTCAAGGTAAGTGAGGTTACTGAAATTCCTTTGAATATCAGAAACATAAGCAATTACAAAACCAGACCTTAAAAGTCTTACATGTCTTTATCATTTAAACTTAGGAAATTCCATTCAGCTCTTAGCTAACTTGTTTTATTAAGAAAAAATTGACTCTGATATATAATGGAGAAAAGTTAAACTGTTTTAGGTTTGAATGGATGGGTAATTACTATCAAAGACAGAAACTGATAGCAGATACCTTATTTTGATTTTGTTTTTTCTTATCCACGAAACCAAATACTCACTTTAAATCAATCCCTGACCAGACAAGATTGTAGTCATTTCTTAGCCACAACCAGCTACCCAGAGGGAGCAAGTAGTTGAACCTGTGGGCTCAGGACCATGTTCGCAGGGGACATCAAGCTCAATTGGCGTATCATAATACACAAAACATTGTGTTCCACATCCTACTTTGGCAAGTAGCAACTGGGATCTTAAAAGCTTGCAAGCGGCCATCTAGATGTAACAAGGGTTTCTCCTCGTCTAGAGCAAAGAAGAATGAAGAAAACCAAAGATTCATGGAAACAATTTGTCCAAGTGACTGCAAGCGACCATGCAATCCTCAGCCTATACGATTATGAGACCAGAAGAACTAGATGGTGCCCAGCTACCACTGTCAACCACTAGGACGGGTATCTATGTAGGAGATCCTGGATAGAGTGGGAGAAGAATGTGGAACTAAACTCAAAATCATTTAAGAAAACAACAACAACAAAAAGGGACCAGATTTGCTGGTCTGAAAGAGGCTGATGGAACCCCTGAGACTATGGCCCTTAGCTGCCCTTCAGGTCTGGAATTGAACCCACTTCTGTGGCTTCCAGCCAAACAAAAGACAGGCATATGAGCTGAACATTTACATTAGGTAGAGGTAACTATGGTGAGGAAGTGAGAGGGGAGCTGTTGCATTGGGGGAAATTTTAGTCAATGTCATAAGACAAACTGCATGAGAGCTGCTGTATGAAAAGTGAATTTGCTCTGTAAACTTTCACCCAAATCACAATTTAAAAAAATCAATCCCTGGCCAAAATTATTCCACCAGCAGCTTTTTTTTCCCCCACCTAAAATTGCATATCATTACTTTCCTTTCAAAGCTAGGCTTACTACAGCGAATCTCAAAAGGTATGGCTAGATGGAGGGGTAGAGACTATTTTGTGAACTGACAACCCCTGATGTCAGTAAAAGGAAGAGGGCAGGGTTCAATCAATCCTGTTAAGATTAGCCGATGGTTGATCTTCTATATATATCTTCTTCTTACAAACTCCATTGTGTTTCTTCAAGTTTTCTGGAATCAAAATGGTCTCCCTATATGCAGATAGAAGGAGCTCTGGTGGCATAGGGGGTAAGGCATTTGTCTACTAACCAGGAGCTTACAGTTGAAACCCACTAGCCACTCCATGGGAGAAAGATGGGGGTGTCTACTTCAGTAAAGATTTACAGCCTTGGAAACCCAATGAGTGTCACTATAAGCTGGAATCAACTCGATGGCAGAGGGTTATATGCAGATAGAGTAACTGCCCACAATAAACTCTATGTTCAAATTTTGGTGAGTTTTGTTTATTTTTAATGCTACAGTGGATGATAAGCCTTTTTTTTTTTTTTTTTTTTTTTCCTAATTACTTTTGAAGAAACTTTGGGGGAAAAAAAAGAAGAAAACAAAACAAAACAGAATCCTACCATCCCAAATTCTAAGCCTAATACTGTATCTTCTCTGTGCTAGGGGGAAAAAAAAACCCAGATTGAACATATTCTGTAGAGACCATTTTATTAAGTCTTTGTTGTTGTTGTTGTTATGTGCCGTCGAGTCGGCCCCGACTCATAGCAACCCCTCCTTGGGTTTCCGAGGCAGTATCACTACGGAAGTAGATTGCCCCATCTTCCTTCCGAGGAGTAGCTGGTGGGTTTGAACCGCCAGCCTTCTGGTTAGCAGTCAAGTGCCTTAGCCACTATGCTACCAGAGCTCCCTATTAAATCTTAAGGAGGAGAAAGACGAACAATCATTCAAATGAGGGAAACCATCAGCAGGAGGCCATGGTTTTCTTATGTACGACAGAAAATAAATCATCAAAATATCATGATTTAAGGCAGGTCAATTCATTATGGTCTCAGGTGGGACTACAAAACCAAAAAAACCCACTGCCATCAGTCGATTCTGACTCATAGCAACCCTCATTGGGTTTCCAAAGTGGTGAATGTTTTAGGAGCAATGATGTGTTTAAACTCCCAACCTTTTGGGTAGCTGTCAAATGCCTTAAGCACTGTGCCACCAGACCATGGCTGGGATATGTACACAATTGCGGGTTAAAAGCTTACAGGATTGTTTCTGGGGCTTGAGGACCTAACTATGTGGTGGCTAAAGTTGGACTTGTGACCATGTGACCATGAGTCATAGCCACAAGTTGCCTACAAGACAATACTAGGACCTGTGTTAGAACTTAAATTCAGAGGCACTTGGGTTGTGCAATGCTGCAGTCTTGGAGTTAGTGGGATCCTTAACTCTGTTTTGAGTCTTGACATAAGTTCAAACACCATTTGAGTTCTGTCTGACCCTTAAACAACATTGTGGCTATGCATAGACAAATTCGAGGACAAACCTAGGGAGGAGCAGTTTGCTCTTAGGAAGAGTAGGGTTAGAAGTAGATTATGCTCCACAAAGAACTAGGGAACTTGCCTGAGTGTGCCCTTTTCCAATTTGTAGTTACCCAGTGCCATCAAGTTGATTCCTACTCATGTTGTTGTTGTTAGGTGCCTTCCAGTCAGCTCTGACTCATACGGACCCGGTGTATAACAGAACAAAACACTGCCAAGTCCTGCACCATCCTCACAATACTTACTGTACGTGAGTCCATTGTTGCAGCAACTGTGTCAATCTGTCTCATGGAGGGTCTTTCCCTTTTTGTCGACCCTCCACTTTACTAAGCATGATATCCTTCTCCAGGGAATGGTCCCTTCTGACAACATGACCAAAGTAGGTGAAATTAAGTCTGGCCATTTTTGCTTCCAAGGAGCATTCTGGCTGCACTTCTTCCAGGACAGATTTGTTGGTTCTTCTGGCAGTCCATAGTACTTTCAGTATTCCTTGCCAATACCACAACTCAAAGGCATCAACTCCTCTTTGGTCTTCCTTATTCATTGTCCAACTTTCACATGCATATGAGGCCATTGAAAATACCATGGCTTGAGTTAGGCACACCTTAGTCTTCAAAGAGATATCTTTGCTCTCCAGCACTTTAAAGAGGTCTTTTGCAGCAGATTTGCCTAGTGCAATATGACTTCGGATTTCTTGACTTCTGCTTCCATGGGTGTAGTAGTTAAGGTTGTATGTCAACTTGGCTGGACCTGTTTGAGTGGCTGAGCAGCTGGATGTGGTTATTCCTCATGGTGAGATTGGTAATTAATTCTATGGTGGAATCCCCTGGAGCAGCTGAGTAGCTGCTTCAGGGATATGGGATGATTCCAGTATATAAGAAGCAACTTTGAGGAAGGTCTTCAGCTTTTTAGCACACTTGAACCCTGCATGCAGCCAAGTCATTGTTCCACAGCCTGCCATGTCCTGCCGATCTTAGGACTTCTTCTGGATTTCAATCAATGGCCTGCGAGGAGCTCTGGTGGTGTAATGCCTAAGACATTTGACTGCTAAACAGAAGGCTGGCAGTTCAAACCCACCAGCCACTCCTTGGAAAGAAGGTTTGGCAATCTGCTTTGGTAGTGATACTGCCTCTGAAACCCAAGGAGGGATTGCTATGAGTCAGATCTGATTCAACAGCAGTGGGTTTTTATATTGTTTGGCAACATTGGGACTGTGCCTTTTTACTTATCAACCTTGGGTTTGTCAGCCTCAGCAGCCAGCTAGTGCCTGAGTGAAGAAAAGCCTCCAGCTTCAGTGGCCTGGGAGCAGAAGGCAGAGCTGAAGCCCCAGGTTGAGAGGCTTTCCCCCACCTCCTAGAGCCTGGCACTTTGAACTTGGACTTAAAGCCTCCAAACTGTAAGAGAATAAACTCCTGTTTGTTAAAGCCATCCTATTTCTGGTATATTCCTGTCAGAGCAGCACTAGGTAACCAAAACAATGGGTGTTGATTGTGGATCCAAATATAAAATCTTTGACAACTTAAACAGTTGTGCATTTATCATGATGCTGCTTATTGGTTCAGTAGTGAGGATTTTTGTTTTCTTTATGTTGAATTATAATCCATACTGCAGACTATAGTCTTTAATCTTCATCAGTAAGTGCTTCAAGTCATCTTCACTTTCAGCAAGCAAGGTCGTGTCATCTGCATATCACAGGTTGTTAATGAGTCTTCTTCCAATCCTGATGCCATGTTCTTCTTAATATAGTTCAGCTTCTCAGATTATTTGCTCAGCATACACATTGAATATGCTCAGCATACACATTGAATAATTATGGTGAAAGGATACAACGCTGACACACTCCCTTCCTGATTTTAAATCATGCATTATCCCCTTGTTCTGTTTGAACAACAGTCTCCTGGTCTATGTATACGTTCCTCATGAGCACAATTAAGTGTTCTAGAATTCCCATTCTTCTCAATGTTATCCATAATTTATGATCCATAGAGTTGAATGGTTTTGCATAGTCAGTAAAACACAAGTAAACATCTTTCTGGTATTCTTTTCTTTCACCCAAGATCCATCTGACATCAGCACAAATAGGCCTCGATCCACATCCTTTTCTGAATCCAGCTTGCATTTCTGGAAATTCCCTATTAATAGACTCCTGCAACCGATTTTGAATGATGTTCAGCAAGATTTTACTTGTATATGATATTAATGATATTTTTCGATAATATCCACATTCTGTTAGATCACCTTTCTTTGTAATGGATACAAATATGAATCTCTTCCAATGATTTGGCCAGGTAGCTGTCTTCCAAATTTCTTGGCATAGAAAAGTATGTGTCTCCAGCACAGCATCCATTTGTTGAAACATCTTAATGGATGTTCTGTCAATTCCTGGAGCCTTGTTCTTCACCAATTCCTTCAGTGCAGTTTTGACTTTTTCCTTCAGTACCATTGGTTCTTGATCATATGCCACCTCCTGAAATGGATGAACATCGACCAATTCTTTTTGGTTCAGTGACTCTGCATATTCCTTCCACCTTCTTTTGATGTTTCCTTCTTCATTTGGTATTTTGCCCATAGAATCTTTTAATATTGCAACTTGAAGCTTGATTTTTTTCCTTCATTTCTTTCAGCTTGAAAAATGCTGAGCATGTTACTCCCTTTAGGTTTTCTAACTCTGGGTCTTTGCACATTTCATTATAATAATTGACTTTTTCTTCTTGAACTACATTTTGAAATCTGTTCAGTTTTTATCTTGTCATTTCTTCCATTTGCTTTAGCTACTCTCCATTCAAGGGCAAGTTTCAGAGTCTCTTCTAACATTTGGTCTTTTCTTTTCTGTCCTTTGAATGACCTTTTGCTTTCTTCATGTATGATGTTCCTGACATCATCCCGCAGTTCACCTGGTTTTTGGTCATTGGTGTTCAGTTCATCAAATCTGTTCCTCAGATGCTCTCTAAATTCAGGTGGAATATAATCCAGGTCATATTTTGGCTCCCATGGACTTGTTTTAATTGTCTTCAGCTTCAGCTTGAACTTGGATATGAGCAACTGATTGTCTATTCCATAGTCAGTTCCTGGCCTTGTTTTGGCTGAAGATAATTGAGCTTCTCCATCACCTCTTTCCATAGATGTAGTCGATCTGATTCCTGTGTATTCCATCTGGTGAGGTCCACATGTATAGCTGCCATTTGTGTTGTTGAAAAAGATATTTGCAATGAATGAGTCATCAGTCTTGCAAAATTCTATCTTGCAATCTCTGGCATCATTTCTATTACCAAGGCCATAGTTTCCAATTACCATTGATTCTTCTCGCTTCCAACTTTCACATTCCAATCACCAGTGATAATCGATCCATCTTAATTGCATGTTTGGTCAATTTCAGACTGCAGAACTTGGTAAAAATCTTCAATTTCCTTCTTTGGCTTTAGTGGTTGATGCATAAATTTGAATAATAGTAGTATTAATTGGTCTTCGTTGTAAGGCTATGGATGTTACCCTATCATCTGCTGTTACCCTATCATTTCTGGATGAAAGTTTACAGAGCAAAAATATTTTCCATACAGCAGTTCATACACATTTTGTTTAATGACATTGACTGCAATTCCCCACAATGTAGCAGCCCTCTTCCCACTTCCTCCCTGTAGTTACCGTAGTTACCTCTTCCCTGTGTCTTTCTCTCCCATGCACTCCTACCCCCTGAAATCACCCTCGTGCAAACACTGCCCTTCTATTGTCCCACTATTGATCGCTTCATGGAGTATATCTACCTGGTGTAAATGCTCACCCCAAATGCCAACCTATTGTTTGGCTGAAAGCCACCAGAATGAGTTCAGTTCCAGACCCAAAGGGTAACTTGGGAACCATAGGCTCAAGGGTCTCAACAGGCTCTACCTGATCAGTAAATATGGTTTTTTTGTTTTGTTTTCATGGTTTTGAGTTTTGTCCCACATTGTTCTCCCACTCTGTCCAGGATCTTCTGCACCAATCATCCTCCGAGTGATTGACAATCATAGCTGGCCACCATCTAGTTCTTCTGGTCTCATGGTCATATTGGCTGAGGATTGCATGGTCTACTGGTCCCTTGGACTACCTGTTTCCATGTGTCTTGGCTGTCTTCATTCTTCTTTGCTTTGGATGAGAAGAGACCCATCGTTGCGTATAGATGGCTGCTTGCAAGCTTTTAATACTCCAGCCACTCCTCACCAAAGTAAGATGTAAAACAATGTTTTTGTGTAATATGTTATGCCATTTGAGCTTGATGTCCCCTGCAACCATGGTCCCAAATCACTGGCTAATTCTTTGAGAAGTGGATGGCCCCTTCCTTCTTCCCAGTCTGTCTTAGTTCGGAAGTCTCTGCTCAAACCTGTCCACCACGGGGACTGTCTGACTCATAGCGACCCACATTGGGTATTCAAAGCTGTAAATCTTTGAGGAAGTAGATTGCTTCATCTTTCTTCCACAGAGCAGCTGATGGGTGTGAGCCACTACATCGTCATGAGTCATATCTGGACCACTATGTAGCCAGGTAGTCAAGCTCTAAAACCAATCCTGAAAACTTTTTAAAGCTTTATTTTGTAGGTAAGGAGTTCCGGTGGCACAATGCCTAAAGCATTTGACTACTAAACAGAAAGCTGGTAGTTCAAACCCACCAGCTACTCTGCAGAAGAAAGATGAGCCAATCTGCTTCTGTAAAGACTTACCACCTTGGAAACCCAATAGGAGTTACTATGAGTCAGAATTGACTCCATGGCAATGGGTTTGTTTGTTTGTTTTTTAGTATTATATAGGTATCCCAATCATTGTCCTTTTCCTGCTTCTGAAGTCCCACTTGTGACTGATGAATCGTTCTGCCACCAATCATGATTTTGTGATGATTCCCTTTGTTTCATATTTAAGTATGAGTTATGGCTTAACTCAGTGGACTCCACTCAGCTTTCTATACTGTATATACCTCATGCTGGATGTATATTTGTCCTATTTAAGGCTTAATAAAAGTGGATATATTGAATCTGTTTAAAACTGGGATCTCTTTTTCCCCTATTGAAGACCTCAACTTTTAACTTAAACTAGACAATGTGTGGCTACCCAAAACCTAAACCCACGGCCATTGAGTTGATTCTGATTTATAGTGTCCTTTTAGGACAGAGTAGAACTGTCCTATAGGGTTTCTAAGGCTATAAATCTTTATGGGAACACACTGCCTCATCTTTCTCCCATGGAGCAACTGGTAGGTTTGAACCACCAAACTTTTGGTTAGCAGATGAATGCATTAACCACTGGACTATCAGAGCTATTTTCAGTAAATCATTAAGGACACACCCAGGCAAGTTCCCTGGTTCTTTGTGTAAGCCT
>NW_006921967.1:1109090-1110633 GCF_000298275.1 Orycteropus afer afer | reverse complement strand
GGGCTGGTGCGGGATCGGGCAGTGTTTCGTTCTGCTGTGCATGGGGTCGCTATGAGTCGGAAACGACTCGACGGCACTTAACAACAACAACAACAGGCTTGCCCCAGACTTGTCTAAGCAAAGCCATATTGCTGGTTTAATGATAACTCAAATAGTATCTGAACTTATGTCAAAACTCAAAATTGAGTTAGGGCTCCCACAGTAAACTGCAGCCTTCCACAAACCAAGTTCTTTATAATTTAAGCTCTAATGCATTTCCCATATCTTTTTTATCCACTCATTTTGGTCACTTACTACTGAAGTCTCATTCTGAAGCTGCTGCTCTTCCAACTTCAGCGATTCAAATATCCCATCACCAACCACAACCACCATGACTATTTTCAACCTCATTGGGATCCCAAAACCTATTGACTAATCCATTTTCTCTATTATCTTAACTTCTCTCCTTACTCAATTTAAATTCCAAGTACATAATTTCATTTACTCTTTCTTGATGATATGTTCATCTCCCTTGCCTCTCTACTTTTTCCTACTTTCCCTTTCGTAATACTCTCCCTCTCTATAAATCCAATAACCACCATCTCCCTGTTGGAATGTAGGAGGGTCATCATCACTGAAGAAAGTCATCCAACAGAGAAGACTGATTCCAATATAACATCATGGCTGCAAGCACACATGGAACTTCTTTCTGTATTACCGCATTTCCTTCTAGGTTCTCAAATCAACATGCTCTTCAACTGTCACCATAACTATTTAAAACTTCTCCAACCCTTCCCTTCCCCCATAATTCTCAACAGAATTTTATCCTTCCTAGTCAAAGAGAAATAAAAGCCACAATATGATCATTATCACAGTGTACAAAACACATTTGCATCTATATCCCCACAATTTTTTCCCCCTACAGCTTTAAAGAAGAATCAGTAGTTGGAAAATGTGGTGTTGGTGACAGAAACAAAGGTGGAGATCATGTGACAGAAGTTTGCAAGACCAATGATCTATTCATTGGAAATATCTTTTTTCAGCAACATAAGTGGTGATTATACATGTGGACCTTGCAGACAGATTACACAGGAATAAAATCAACTGCATTTATGGAAAGAGACAATGGAGTAGCTCAATATCATCAGTCAGAATAAGGTTAGGGGCTACCTGTGGAACAGACTATCAATTGCCGTATGAAAGTTCATGTTGAAGCTGGAGAAATTTGAAACAAGTCCAAGAGAGCCAAGTACATCCTTGAGTATATCACACCTGAATCCAGAGACCATCTCAAGAATAGATTTTACACATTAAGCACTAATGACCAAGGAGCAGATGAAATTGTGGGATGATATCAAGGGCACTATACACGAAGAAAGCAGAAAGTCATTAAAAAGACAGTAAAGAAAGAAAAGACCAAAACAGATGTCAGAAGAGACTCTGAAACTTGCTTTTATTTATTTATTTATTTATTTGTTTATTGTGATTTGGGTGAAGATTTACAGAGCAAATTCACTTTCCATACAGCAGTTCACATATACTTTGTCTCATGTCATTAACCACA
>NW_006921967.1:1100461-1108414 GCF_000298275.1 Orycteropus afer afer | reverse complement strand
CAGTTTCAACTACTTGGTCCTTCTGGTGAAACTTGCTCTTGAGCACAGAGTTGCTTTAACAAATGAAAGAAATGATGGTTTCAAAAGGTGGCTCAAGAACACAAGTGCAATATTATAATGAAATGTGCAAAGACCTGGAGTTAGAAAATCAAAAGGGAAGAACACACCTGGTATTTCTTCAGCTGAAAGAACTAAAGAAAAAAGTTCAAGCCTCAAGGTATAATATTAAATTATATGGGCAAAATATTGAATTATGCAAGAAGCATGAAAAGGAAATAGAAGGAATACACAAAGTCATTGTACCAAAAATAATTGGTCGACATTCAGCCATTTCAGGAGGTAGCATATGATCAAGAGCTGATGGTATTGAAGAAAGAAATCCAAACTGTACTGAAGGCATTGGCAGAAAACAATGCTCCAGGAGTTGACAGAATAACCATTGAGATGTTTCAACAAATGGATACAGCACTGGAGGTGGTTACTTGTTTATACCAGGAAATTTGGAAGACAGCTACCTAGCCAACTGACAGGAAGAGATCCACATTTGTGCCCATTCAAAGTAAGGTGATACAATAGAATGCAGAAATTATCAAACCATATCATTAATATCACACATAAGTAAAATTTTATCAGAGATAATTCAAAAATGATTACAGCAGTACACGAATAGGGAACTGCCAGAAATTCAAGCTATATTCAGAAGAGGACATGGAACAAGCCTAGAAAACCCTGTAAGGCAGTTATACTCTTTCCTATAGGGAGCTCTGGTGGTGTAGTGCCTAAAGCACTAGCTGCTAACCAGAAGGCTGGCAGTTCAAACCCACTAGCCACTCCTCGGAAGGAAGATTATTACTGCCTCAGAAACCCAAGGAGGGGTTGCTATGAGTAGGATCCTACTGGAAAGCAGTGAGTTTGGTTTTGGTTTAGTGCTGCTGTAATGAAACTACCACAAGTGGATGGCTTTAAAGAAGAGAAATTTATTATCTCACAGTTCTGTAAGCAAGAAACCCAAATTCAGGACTATTATCTCCCGCTAGATGTCTTAGCTGTAGGGGCAATTCTTTTCTGTCTCTTTCAGCTTCTGGCACTGAATGGTTTTTTACTTCAGATGGAACCTCACATGGTCTCTTCTCCCTGAGTGTGTGTGACTCTTCATGTCTGTAGTCTCCTTTACAAATACTACTCAGAAGGGGTTATGTTTAGGACTCCCCCTACTCCAGTTTAACAATTTATGTTATGAAGATGACACAACTTTGCTTGCTGAAAGTGCATATGACTTGAAGCACTTACTGGTGAAGGTTAAAGACTATAGTCTGCAGCATAAACCTCAACATAAAGAAAAAAAAGTCCTCACTGCTGAACCAATAAGCAGCATCACAATAAATGGAGAAAAGATTGAAGTTGTCAAAGATTTCGTATTACTTCAATTCACAGTCAACATCCATAGAAGCAGCAGTCAAGAAAACAGATGTCATATTGCACTGGGCAAATCTGCTGCAAAAGACCTCTTTAAAGTGCTAAAGAGCAAAGATGTCTCTTTGAAGACTGACTAACCTGTGCCTAACTGAAGCCATGGGAGCTCTGGTGACATAGTGCCTAAGGCACTTGACTGCTAGTCAGAAGGCTGGGGGTTCAAACCCACTCCTCGGAAGGAAGGTTGGACAATCTACTTCCTAGTGATACTGCCTCAGAAACCTAAGGAGGCCACTCGCTATGAGTCAGTCTCGACTGGAGGGCACATAACAACAACAGTCCAAGCCATGGTATTCTCAATTGCTTCATATGCATGTGAAAGCAGGACAATGAATAAAGAAGACCGAAGAAGATTTGATGCATTTGAGTTGTGGTGTTGGCAGAGAATACTGAAAGTACTATGGACTGCCAGAAGAACCAACAAATCTGTCCTGGAAGAAGTGCAGCCAGAATGCTCCTTGGAAGCAAAAATGGCCAGACTTAATTTCACCTACTTTGGTCATGTTGTCAGAAGGGACCATTCCCTGGAGAAGGATATCATGCTTGGTAAAGTGGAGGGTCAACGAAAAAGGGGAAGACTCTCAAGGAGATAAATTGACACAGTGGCTGCAACGATGGACTGAGGTATAGCAAGCATTGTAAGGCTGGCACAGGACTGGGCAATGTTTTGTTCTGTTGTACATAGGGTTCGTGTGAGTTGGAGCTGACTAGGAGGCACCTAACAACAACAACTATTCCAGTATGGCCTCGTTAACAGAAGAAATCCCCATTTCCAAACAGTTATATTCATAGGTAAAAGAGTCAGGGCTTCATTATTTCTTTTTGGAGGACACAATCTAACCCATAACAGTAGCACCAATGTAGTACCAAGTAAAGATCCTCACTCACCCCAGTCCATTAGAATCTGTCTTCTGGTGATCCCATGCTTTATAACTGTTAGGATATTGTAACCATACTACACACTTGAGAGCTTTGTAGATAACAGCTGTGTTGTTGTTAGGTGCTGCCAAGTCATCTCTGACTCATAGTGACCTTATGACAATTGAACGAAACACTGCCTGGTCCTGCTTTAGCCTCATAACCCTTGCTATACCTGAGCCCATCGTTGGAGCCACTGTGTCAATCCATCTCATTGAAGGTGTTCCCCTTTAAATTAGTTCCATATCTTTAGAAGTTCCATATCAAGAATCCCCTTATTTTTCTGTACATTTCTGATTCTTACAGGAAATTATAGTCAGTTGTAATGACCAAACAAACCAAAAAACCAGCATCCTCAAGGCTACATAAAATTATTCCATGCAAACAGAATTCAGAGGAAAAGAGGACTGGCAGACTGCAGGATCTTTTCCAAGGACCCAACGGCATGAGTCCCTCATTTGAGAACCTGTGCTGGGAACTTATGTAACTTAAGTGTTTCATTTACACAAAGGCAGTACTCACAGTATGATTTACGCTGTATACCATCCAGGTATCCTAACCAACATTTATTGGAAACTTGTCATTTTTATTTTATAAGTGGAAACTAACACTCAGAAGTAAAGAACTTTACCAAGATGACTCACCTAGAAAGTATAAACCTGGAATTTAAGCCCAGATCCATCTAGACTCCAAAGTTCATGCTCTCTTATTATCTGCGTGGTAATGATTCCAAAGGCAGAATGTAATTAGAAGACCTAGAAGCAAATTTTTAAACATGAAATAATGCATAACACTGGCAAATATATGTACTTTACTTGATCATCATAATTGTATTTCTCTTGTTTATGGTGGCCATTTTCTTTCTGGCTATTATTTTTCAGTTCTTGTCTTCAGTTAACAACAGCAAAAGGAATGTGATAATGGCTTGCAACATCCTTTTCTAAAAGTGCTGTTCTCTAATGCTCACTCTGAACTAAAAGCTGATTAGGATTTTGCATTTTGTGTTCACTTCACAATGTGAACTGCTTCATCTCTTCTACAGGTCAACAAACTTAAATCCTCAATGAAAAAAAAAGAAGGAAAGATTAATAATACTGTTAGTTTTGGACTTTTGGACTTCAAACACCTTTGCATTATGAAGTTAAAATCTTATAACTAGCTTCTTCAACTATTCTTAGTATTATTTCATTGTAAATACATACACATGGATAATAATTTTTCCTTCTGTATGTGTGTAAGTATGTATGTTTCTTTCTCTGATTCTATTATTTCTGAAGAGCATAGTCTGATAGAAATATTTGTTATTGTATTAGAGCTTAAATTCTAAAGTATTTGGTTTGGAAATGGAAGGCTGTGGTCTGCAGTGGGAGCCCTAGCTCCCACTTGACAAAAGTTCAGACACCAGTTGAGTTCTTTCTGACCTTCAACATTGTGGCTATGCACAGGTAAGTTCCGGGACAAACCTAAGGATGGACAGTTTGCACTTAGGAAGAGTGGTTGAAAGTAAATTATGCTCACAAAAAGAACTAGGAAACTTGCCTGAGTGTGTCCTTTTCTAATTTGAATGAAGGTTAGGGTCCTAGTGTTGTTTTATAGCCACCCTGTGGCTAGGGCTCATGGTCAGAAGTCATATAAGGACCACCAGCTAGCCAGGTAGTTAAGGCCCAGAACCAATCCTGTAATATTTTTCTATCATCAATTATGTATGTATGGCAGTCACAGTCCTTTCCCCCTTCTGTAGTCCCACCTGCAACAGTGATGAATTGATCTGACACCAATCATGATTTTGTGATGATTCCCTTTGTTTTCAATCATATATAATTAGCTCCATGGCTATAACTCAGCATACTCCATTCAGCTTTCTGTACTGTGTACATGCTGATGGTTTCCCTTAACCTGGATGATTGTTTTTGTCCTAAGGCTTAATAAAAGTGTCTCTATTGAACCTGTTTGAATCTGAGGTCTCTTTTCCCCTATTACACTATTTGCTAAAGCTTTTCAAGAAGATATTTTCATGACTCAGAGTTTACCCAGCTCTTGCTCACCTCCAATATAAAGGAGCCACAGTGTTTTCAATATTCACACAGATACAAGTACTGAAAGATATCAGGTTGGAGAAATGATCACAGGAATTATGGAACATTCATTCAATTAAATGTTTTGCAGCTATTTAAACCACTGAAGCAGATCTATTTTTATTGATCAGGAAAGCATTTATGATTAATTAAAAGAAAAACACCTCAATTCTTTCTTTCAAAAAGGACTTTGTCTTTTTTATGGAATTATATTTTGTGGATTTTCTTTAACTTTTTTTTTTTTTAAATAATTTTATGTTAATAAATCAGCAACATTTTTAGATGTTTTCCTGAAACTCCAGAGTCTGACATTGTTACTTTACCATTTTCTTTTTTAAAACACACGTTTTTTTCTTTTATCTTAAGCTTTTGTTTTATTTTGAGAGAATTACATTCATCTTTTTCTGTAATAAATATAACAGATATCTGCCAACTTCATCAGATTTATTTATCCTTTAACACTTTAAGCATTAAATGATGGAAGTCTTTACTCTTAATCCTTACTAATGTTGTATTTATTATATTTGAGATTGTTTAGCTCTCTCGTGGAGAAAAAATTGCCTAGCATAATCTTTTATACTATCTACATGCTAGGCCTGCAGTATAATTTTAATACAAGAGTTTTATTGATATTTGGACAATTTCTATGATGTGGGCTAAGAGATATCATTAAGAGTGACAGTCCTGTAGCTGAACTTGTAAGTCAAGAGCTATGATCTTTGATCCGTTGTTTAATCCATTTCAATATCTGATTTATATTATTTTCTAGATCTTCTGATTTATTGCTAGCCAATGTTCCACTGTTTTTTCCTTGCAGAATGCCACCATGGCTTCTTCATAAAGAACTTTAAAAATTTAACAATGAATATTGTCTTGTGGTTTCTTCTCATTATAACCCCTTGTTTCAAGTCTTTTGTACAATACACTTATATCTGTTCTCATTATGAATACTATATAAACACTGTTAAGGGAAGAAATCATAACCATTGTAATCAACAATACCTCACCTTCTTTCATTTGGTCTTCTAACTCATCAACTACTCTCCTTCATCTAAAATGGGACAATTATACTCTTCATTAGGAGCTCTCGTGGCACAGTGCCTAAGACATTTGACTGCTAACCAGGAGGCTGGCAGTTCAAACCCACCAGCCACTCTTCGGAAGGAAGGTTGGGCAATCTACCTCCATACTGATACCACTTCGGAAATCCAAGGAGGGGTTGCTATGAGTCGGGTCTGACTCAACAGCATGTAACAACAACAACAACAACAACAGCAACAACAACAACATACTCTTCATTATAGCCCTCAAAAAATCTTTCTGGCTGTTAGTCAAGCAATAAAGTTATAAAGCCTGCTTTTCTTTAGCTGAATCACTCACATTAATGTATTTCAGACCTGATCTTGATGCAATTTTCTTTGCCTAGTGGGGTTTTTCCAACCCCCAGTGCACTGGTGAGCAAAATGTTTGGGTGCAACACAGGCCTCAGAGAGATGGCTCCTAAATACGTTTTTTTTTTTTTTTTTCTGGAAACAAAAGTATGGTCGCTGTGGAATTTCTCAGTTTGTGTATTTTTCCTCATCTGTCATGCTTTGGCCATCCTTCGAGTTTTAAAATTTTAGACTATTTAAAATTTAAAAGTACCTGACCTATTTTCCTTGAATAACATAGGTAGGTTAGCTTGCCTTTGATGGTTTTAAAAGATTTAGAATCTGTATGGAATATGTGGGTTTATAAATGAACCAGAAATATGTGGGTTCATAGTCCTAAGAACATTTTTTTAAGACCATCATTATAATAATATAAAGTATAGTTTAATAATACACTAATAAGAGAAAATAAGTCATACCCTGCAGTTCAGTCTGCTATTTGATAAGAGAATACGTTTTCTAGTGTTGTGGATTAGGAGCTCCTATGGTGCTGTGTACCACCAGGCTGCTAACCAAAAGGTTGGCAGTTCAAACCCACCAGCAGCTTCATGGGAGAAAGATGTGGCAGTCACTTCTGTCATGATTTACAGCCTTACAGCCTTAGAAACCCTGTGGGGCAGTTCTGTTGTGTCCTATAGGGTGACTATGAATTAGACTCAGTGGCAGTAGGTCTAAGTACTGTTATGGTTTAAATTGTTTGATGGTTAATTTTTATGTGTCAACTTGGTTAGGCTATGATTCTCAGTGGTTTGGCCAGATACTGGACTGGTTGGTGTTCCATAATGAATGTAATATAATCACTGCCCATGATGATCTGATGTGATAAACCAATCAGTTGAAATGGGAGTTTCCTGGGAGGTGTGTGATCCTCCACCAGAATATAAATGGATGTTCTGGAAGAGCTTGCTATCTGTGGACCCTGCACTCTTTTCCAGATTCTGGCACATAAGCCTGCAGAAGTCTCTGGCCTGCCACCTGACCTGCAGACTTTGGATTCACCAGCCCTCGCAATCCCAGGAGCCAGCAGAGGTCTCCATCCTTCCTCCTGATATATAGATTTGGGACTTGTCATCCCTCACGATTGTGTGAGTCATTTCATTGAAGTAAATCTTTCTCCTTCTCTCTATTTATAGATCAGTGTCTCACTGGTTTTGCTCCTCTAGAGAATCCAACTAAGAAAATTGGCCCCCGAAAAGGTATGTTGAGGTCCTAACTCCTGGTAATTGTGAGTGTAACCTTGTTAGGAAGTAGAGTCTTCAACAATGTTATCAGTTAACATGAGTTCATACAGGAACAGAGTGGGTCTTAATCCCAAATGAGTGCTGCCATTGTAAAAGAGGAGAAGAGATAGAGAAACAAGAAAAATGGCCATGTGATGATGCATCTACCCGCCAAGGAACACTTGATGCTACCATAAGTTGAGAGAGATAAGAAAGTATCTCCCGTTAGAGACTTCAGAGAGACCATGGCCCTACTGAACCCTGAGTTTGGACTATTAGCCTTCAGGATAGTGAGACAATTAATTTCTTTCATTTAAAACCACCTACTTTTTGGTGCTTTTTTTTTTTTACAACAGTTCTAGGAAACTAATACTTCTAGTACTATTGAGATAGTTGTCCCAATCACATGAAACAAAATAAATATGTCTCTGGCAGAGAAATGAAACCAAATAAACAAATTAGATATGAGAAATAAATTGATAACTTTCCAATGTCTGGCATGGTAGTAAGCATTTAATGTTGTTGTTGTTATGTGCCGTCGAGTCGGCCCCAATTAATCCTTGGTCTAATTGTTCCCGTGCATCTTGGTTTTCTTCATTCTTCTTTGCTGCAGATGAGGAGAGACCAATAGTTGCATCTAGATAGCCACTTGCAAGCTTTTAAGACCACAGTCACTACTCACCAAAGTAGGGCTGGAATTGAACTCACTTCCAGCCAGACAATAGACTGGCCTATAAAACCAAACCAAACCAAACTCACTACAGTCAAGTCAATTCTGACTCATAGTGACTCCTCCTTGGGTTTCTGAGACAGTATCACTACGGAAGTAGGATTGCC
>NW_006921967.1:1090184-1100361 GCF_000298275.1 Orycteropus afer afer | reverse complement strand
TTCCTTCCGAGGAGTGGCTGGTGGGTTTGAACCGCCAGCCGTCTGGTTAGCAGGCAAGTGTCTTAGCCACTATGCTACCAGAGCTCCCAAGCATTTAATAAGTACTCAATAAATATTTACTGAGTTATTTTGTAATCTAAGTACTGCTTTTTTTCTTTTTCTTTTTTTTGAGTCTGGACATATTATATTATAGGTTTGGTGGCCTATGGCCAAGCTTATTGCACTGAAATTTCATAAAGCCTAATGGTGCACAAGAATTAGAAGACATTATGGTACATACATACAATGAAATACTTTGCAACACTAAAGAATAATGTAGAATCTGCAAAACACCACATAATGTGGCTAAACTTAGAGGACATCATGCTGAATGAAATAAGTCAATAATAGAAGGACAAATACTATATTCGTCCACTATTGTAATTGGTCAAGGAAAGATTCATATAAGGAAGGAAATTTTCTTTTTAAAAAAATTTTTATTGTTATTTGGGAGAAAGTTTACAGAACAAATTCATTTTCCATACAGCAGTTCATACACATTTTTTTCCCTGACATTGACTGCAATTCTCTACAATGTAACAGCTCTCTTCCTGCTTCCTCCCTGTAGTTGTTACCTCTTTCCTGTGCCCATCTTTCCTATGCATTCCTGTCCTCAAAGCTGTGTTCCTGTGCAAACACTGCCCTTCTGTTCTCCCACAACTGATCACTCTATGGAGTGTGTCTACCTGATGTAAATGGCTGGTGGCAGAGTGCCTAATGCATTTGATTGCTGACTAGAAGGCTGGTGTTTCAAACCCACCAGCCACTCCTTGGAAGGAAGGTTGGGCAATCTACTTCCATAGTGATACTGTCTCAGAAACCCAAGGAGGAGTCACTATGAGTCAGAATTGACTTGACTGTAGTGAGTTTGGTTTGGTTTGGTTTTATAGGCCAGTCTATTGTCTGGCTGGAAGTGAGTTCAATTCCAGCCCTACTTTGGTGAGTAGTGACTGTGGTCTTAAAAGCTTGCAAGTGGCTATCTAGATGCAGCTATTGGTCTCTCCTCATCTGCAGCAAAGAAGAATGAAGAAAACCAAGATGCACGGGAACAATTAGACCAAGGGATTAGTGGACCATGTGAACCTTGGTCTATATGACCATAAGCCCAGAAGAATTAGATGGTACCCAACTACCGTGGTGAACCACTTGGAAAGGGATCGGTGCAGGAGATCATGGATAGAGTGGGAGAAAATTGTGAAACAAAACTCAAAATCATACCTAGGGACATGTACCCCTTAGATCAATCAGCCATGAGACATCAGAGGGGCAGCATTCACAGAGAGGGAAAGCTGGACAGACAGGAATGCATAGATAAGAAGGGCACAGGGAAGGGAAAGTCATGGAGAGGAGAGTATTTTATGGTTGGGGTTTGTAATCAGGGCATGAAATTGAATGTGCATGAATTGTTGAGTAAAACGAACCTGCTTTGTAAATCTGCACCTAAATCACAATAAAAATATAAATAAATAAAATGGGAAAAAAAAAAACCCAAACTTGAAATTATTAAAAAAGACTAGGCTTACTGGTCTGACAGAGCCTGGTGAGACCCCTGAGACTATGGTCCCTAGTTACCCTTCAGGCCTGGAATTGAACCCACTCCCATGGCTTCCAACCAAACAATAGACAGGCCTATAGGGTGAACATTTATACCGGGTAGATAAACTCCTTAGAACATCAATCATGGGAGAACAGAAAGGCAGTATTTGAACAGGGAGATAGCTCAGGAGGCAGGAATGTATAGGGAAGAAGGACAGAAGGAAAAGTTAACCACAGGGAGGAAGTGAGAAGAGACCTGTTACGTTATGTGGAGGAAGTGAGAAGAGACCTGTTACATTAAGAGGATTGTAGGCAATGTCATGAAACAAAATGTGTATGAACAAATTCTCTCTGTAAACATTCACCCGAGTCACAATAAAAATTGAAAAAAGAAGGAGAAAACATATATAAAAGTGTGATGCAGAAAATTGTTTTCATGTGGTAATAAATCAATCTTTAAACATTGCCTTGACTGCTTGTCAGTGGCAGTGACCACTGAACTTAGAACATATCTCACCAAGGAACAAAGAAGGGAACCTCTTTCACTCATTTGTACCCAAATTTTTTGTTTAATTGTTGCATTGCAGTTTCCTGATTTGATAGTAAAATAAAGTGAAATTCCCTTTAGCAAAGTCCACATCATTAGTCTGCGGAATATCCCAATGTAGATTGGCCTTTGTGGTCATACATAAAAACTGATATTCATCTGAATATTTATAATTCCTTCAAGCAATTTCTGTACCCTCATAACAGATTTTAAACATGACATTGTAATATGGAGTACTGCTATAACAAATATTTTTCTAATAAGTCCTAGAAGAACCTTGCCTAACTCTGTATAGATAAATTTACTTATTGTATCCTCACAACCTTTGGTGGGTCACTTTTTTTTTAAAGTAATATTTTATTGTGTTTTTAGTGATGGTTTACATAGCAGTTTAGGTTCTCATTCAGCAATTTCTACACAAACTATTCAGTGACATTGGTTACCTCCTTCACATTCTCATTATTTCTGTTCAGTCCATTTCCATTAATCCAGTTTCCCTGTCCTTTTACATTCTTAGTTTTGTTTTAAAGTAATTGGTCTCATATAGGGGATTTTTTTTTTAAGCTGCACAATACTTATAGGTGATATTCACTATTTTATAAGCCAATCTATTATTTGGCTATAAGCTGACCTCAGGAATTAGTTTCAGTTTAGGGTCTGAAGAGTATCTCAGGCCAGTAGTCTTGGAGAATCCCAAAGCCTCCACCACTCCAGAAGCCTGTTTTTTGTTTGTTAGTTTGTTTTATTTATGTATTTTGTTTTGGCTTTCTAAATTAAGGGAATAGGTGTGACTTCTTCAAATTTGTGTCATTGTCACAAATAGCCCTCGAAGGTATTGGATACTGAGGCTGACTCCACAAAGTCCATTGTTTAGCAATGAGTTTTCAGGTACAACACCAAAAGCATGATCCATAAAGGAAAAAACTGATTAAGTTGGATTTCTTTAAAATGAAAAACTTCTGCTATCCAAAAGACACTACAGGTGTACTTTGTTTCATTGTGCTTCAGTTTGTTGCACTTTGCAGATATTAAATTTTTGTTTCACAAATTGATGGTTTGCAGCAACCCTGCATCTAGCTAGTCTGTTGGTGCTATTAGTGCCATTTTTTCTAATAGCATGTGCTTACTTCATGGCTTTCTGTTGTATTTTGATAATTCTCACCATAGTTCAAGCATTTTCATAATGCTATTGCACACTGAATAGACTACAATATGGTGTAAACATAACTTTATTTGCATTGGCAAACAAAAAAAAAATGTGCGACTCACTTTATTGTGATATTCACTTTATTGCCAGGGTTTGGGAATGAACCCACAAGATCTCTAAGGTATTCCTGTATCAAGAGAATGAAGAGACAAGTCATAAACTGGGAGAGAATATTCATAGAATATATATCTGATATAAAGGACCTGTATCCAAGATATTAAAAAAAAAAAGAAAGAAAAAGAAAAACAGTGCCATAGAGTCAATTCCCACTCAGAGTGACCCCCATTGGCTTTCCTAGCCTGTAAATTTTTACAGAAGTAGATTGCCTCGTCTTCCTCCTATGGAGCAGCTGGTGATTTGGACTGCCAACCTTCTGGTTAGCAGTCAAATGCCTTAAGCACACCACCACCAGAGCTCCTTAAAATAATAAAAATGGGTGGGGGGAACCTAGTTATATTTCCAGCATTCAAAGGCAAACACTGAGCAGCTCAGCTCTTCCTCTCTGTGTCTTTGTTATCTTGTACTACTATAACAAAAATAACACAGGTGGATAGCTATAACAAACAAAAAATTATTCTCTTATAGTTTAGGTGGTCAGAAGTCTCAATTCAGAGCACTGCCTCTATGGGAAGCATTTCTTTCTCTGTGTCTCTTGGTCCTAGGAGCATCTTAGTGCAGGGACCTTGAAACCAAAGAACGTGTTCAAGTCCCAGCTCTTCTTTCTTGATAGCAGTAGGTCCCTTTTTCTTTGCTCCCCTCTCTCTCTCCTTTTATCTTTTCCCCTGGTGGCACAGTGGTTAAGGCATTCAGCTGCTAATCCAAAGGTCAGTGGTTCACTCCTTGGGAGAATGATGTGGTTGTCTTCTTTCATAAAGATTTACAGCCTTGGAAACCCAATGGGGATTGCTATGAGTCAGAATTGACTCAATGGCACTGAGTTTGGTTTGGTTTGAGTTATTTAGTTTTAGTCAATCCCTCTTAATGAAAGATTCATAAACCAGACCCCCAAAAAAGCCTTCTAAATATCCCAACTTTGCCCTTACCCTTCAGAGATGCTACTAGGTCTCCATCAAGGTAGTAGTCTCCTTTACTGTGATAAGCAATAAAGGCAGCTTTTCTTTATCAGCAAATTATTTTGGAGGTCTTTGCAGGGAGCTACCATTCCACACATGAAAGGAAAATACTGGAAACGATATGTGTACTAAATATCTAATTAAAGGAAATTTTCAATGTATAAAATGTAATGCATGATTTTTTTAATGCATTTTATTGAAATATAATTTATGTACAGTGAAATACACAAAACTAAAGTGACATGGGTCAGTGTAGTATTATTATTATTTTTTGCAGTGTTCCTTCCCTTTCTCTCCCACCCCTGGCAACCAGCAAAGAAAGCTTCCCTCCATATATAAGCCTTTCCTTGACCCTCCACAACAACAAACTAATACTATATTTGTCCTTCTGTGATTCACTTATGTCACTCAGCATAATGTCCTCCAAATTCATCTATATTATGCAATGTTTGCAGACTGTACATTATTCTTTAGTACTGCGCAGCATTCCATTATATGTATGTACCATAGTTTGGTCATCCACTCTTCCACTATAAATCTTAGAGATAAGTCCCTTGCCAGATACGTAATTATCAGCAAATACGAATCTGTTGCAGTCATTTTTGTTATGTGCTTTTTCGTGATGTCGATTTCTTTGTTCCGTATAATTTTCTATGCTGAGCTCATTTTGTTTATGGATCATATTATCACTTCCTTCATTGCTATTGTTTTAGTATTTGCTGAATATTTATGCTGGTCCTCTTTTTTGATGCAAAGGTTTATCATTTTTCTTTGAGGTTACCCTGTGATTTATAGTTTTCTTCCCAGGTTTAGAATAGTCTGTTCTATATTGTAGTTGTCTTGACTTCCCTACCATCTAGAAGTTCTGTAATGACACAGTTGTTTCCCTCTTTTTGGTTTGTAGTTATCCTCATTTGTCGATTGATGTCTTTGGTTCCCTGTTTACAATCTCGCAGGCTTATTTACTTTGGATACTTCGTAGCTGGGTTGGTTTCTGGATTATGTCACCATGTGTGTTAAATGGTCAGTTGTTGTTGGCTGTTGTTGCTTCTCTGTCCAAAGGACTCCCTTTAGCATCTCTTGTAGGGTTGGTCTGGTTTTAACAAATTCCCTTAATTTCTGCTTATCTGGAAATGTCCTAATTTCACCATCATATTTGAGGGACAGTTTTGCTGGGCACATAAATCTTGGCTGGAAATTTTTCTCCTTCAGTGTTTTATACATACCATCCCATTGTCTTCTCGCCTGCATAGTTTCTGCTGAGAAATCTGAGTTTAGTCTTATTGGTTGCCCCATGTAGGTAACTTTTCATTTTTCCCATGCTGCTCTCATGATTCTTTCTTTGTATTTGGTTTTGGTAAGTTTGATGATGATATGTCTGGGTGATTGTCTTTTGGGGTCTCTCCTATTTGGGGTTCATTGTTGTTATGTGCCTTTGAGTGGGCTCTGACTCATAGCGACCCTTCCTTGAGTTTCTGAGGCAGTTATCACTACTACGGAAGTAGATTGCCCAACCTTCCTCCCGAGGAGTGCCTGGTGGGATTGAACCGCCAGCCTTCTGGTTAGCAGTCAAGTGCCTTAGCCACTATGCTACCAGAGCTCCCTGGGGTTTATTGCACATCCTGAATGGATATATTCTCATCTTTTATTATACCAGGGAAATTCTCTTCCAACAAATCTTTGACAATTTTCTCTATGGTTTTATTTGTGTCTTCCTGTTCTGGAATTCCTATTACAAGTAGGTTGTTCCTTTTGATGGTATCCCACATGAACCTTAGGCTTTCTTCATTTTGTTTTGATCTTTTTTCTGATTTATCTCTTTCCAAAGAAGTGTTCAGGTATTTGCCTTTAGTCTCCCTAATTCTGTCTTCCATTGATTCAATTCTATTCCTTTGCCCATTCAATGTCTTATCTATTTCTGAGAATTTGGTATTAATCTTCTGGATTTCTGTGTGTGGATTTTGTATCATTTCTAATTTTTCATTTATTTTATCATTTTGTTCTTGTATTGTCTTTTGAAATTGTTCTAGGGCTTTCTCAGTGTTTTCCTTGATCTGTCTCTCAATTCGTTGAAGATACTTAAATATAATTCTTTTGAATTCCTTATCAGGGAGTTCCAATGCTGCATCTTCCTCAGGCTTGTGTTTTGGGTCCGTATCCTGGTCCCTTGTTTCTCCTGCTTTATCTTGCTTCTATGTGTGGACTGTGATGCTCTGTTGTCTCCAAGGCATTGTGACGTGTTTGTGTTTATATTTAATTGGTGATTGTATGTTAGAGTAACTTGCCCATGATTTTTGTTTTCTTTGTATGTTATCTATACAAGCAGGGTACTGCGCTGTGCTCCTCTATTTGCTAGTGGGCAGCACTTATACACTCACCACCTGTCTCCTTTCCTGTTGTCAGCCTCTCATATGTCCCTGCTGCCCTTGGCAAACAGAGCCTATTCCTAGGTCCCTGGAATCCAAATGAGGATGTTATCACTTTAAAATCCAAAATGGTTGCTATAGTGCATGATTTTAAAGAAATACAGAAATAAGGAAAATGCTTAGGTTATGTGGTTAATTTAAGTACAACAAAATTGTATTTATAATATGATTGCAACTATGTTTCTACAAAAGTATGCTGAAAAAAAAGGAAGTAAGGAAGAAGGAAAGAGAAAGAGGGAAAATATAGTAGGAGAGATGGAGAGAGTGTCATGAATTGAACTGTGTCCCCCCCAAAATATGTATCAACTTTGCTGGACCATGATTTTCAGTTCTTTGGCAGTTATATAATGATGTAATGTTGTTGTGGTGTTGTTATGTGGCATTGACTTGGCCCTGACACATAGCGACCCCTCCTTAGATTTTGAAGGCAGTATCACTATGGAAGGGGAAAAGATAAAAGGAGAGAGAGGGGAGCAGAGAAAGAGGGACTTACTACCATCAAGAAAGAAGAACTGGGAGTAGAGCACGTTCTTTGGTTCCAAGATCCCTTCACTAAGGTGCTCCTAGGACCAAGAGACACAAAGAAAGAAATGCTTCCCTTAGAGGCAGCGCTTCAACTGTCTTTCACAGAGCAGCTCATGGGTTCAAACCACTGACCTTTTGGTTAGCAGTCAAATGCCTTAACCACTACACCACCAGAGCTCCATAAATACATTATTTCAATAGTGTACTGCTTTGTAATAACAAAACAAAACTCATTGCCATTGAGTCGATTTGACTCATAGCTACCCCTACTTGGGTTTCTGAGGTGGTATCTCTTCAGAAGTAGATTGCCCAACCTTCCTTCCGAGGAATGGCTGGTGGGTTTGAACTGGTTTTCAGTCAAATGCCTTAGGCACTATGTCACCAGAGCTTTCTAGTTAACTACCCCAAAACTTACTGACTTAAAACAACGATTTATTTTTTCTCATAATTCTATGAGCCCATTGGAAAGTTGTCTTCCATTCGTGTGGCTTCATTCAGCTGAGAGTTCAGGTGGCAATGGAACATCCAAGGTGGCCTTTAATTCTCAAGGTTTCTATCCACACAGCCTCTTATTATTCAATGGGTCAGCTCAGTGTTCTTTTAATGATGGCAAGTGACTTCAAAGAGCCAGTGTTCCAAGAAGACATGTCCTAACATGCAAGTCTCTGCTTGTATCACTCTTGCTAATGTCTCACTGTCCAAAGCAAATCACTTGACCAAGCTAGAGTCAATACGGAGAGAGGACTATACAAGGACATGTATATAGCAAAGCATGCTTTTTGGGGGGCTTCCAAGGTAGGAATCTATACAAATATTATCTTGTTTCTTGATGTAAAAGTCCTGTTTAAATTATAGCATTTCTTTGATTATCTCTGAAGACCTTTTTCTGTCTTTTTATTTTTGACTTTTCTTTTTTCAATTGTGAATTACTAGTTGATATAATTTGTTCATTAGTGGTTTCTGTATTGATTTATATGAAATTTCTGTAAAGAAATAACTCATTATTTTGTCATCTTTGCTGTTAAATTTTTTTCCCAGTTATTCACTTTTATATTTTGGTTAACTTTTCTAGGTGAATATGTGTAACATTTTTTTTTATTATAAATATTATGTTGCTTATGTGCTTAATAAGTTTAATCAGATGTTTGGCAAATATTCATTTTTGTTTTCTGTTTTTTCCTTTGGTCTCAGTTTTTTTTTTTTAAGATTTTAAATTCAATTTATTCTGGATTTTATTTGGGACTATAGGATGAGGTCAAAATCTAAATTAACTTTTTTCCCCAAACTTCATAAATTGTTATATCATTTGTTGAATATTTTCCTCTTTTGCATTGATTTGTGATTTCTTTTATGTCTTACAATTAATCCTATAATAAGGTTTATCTGTGCTCTCTATTTTATTCCATTAATGGTCATTTATTCCAATGTGGCTACTATACTTAAAACAATATTTTTATTATATACTGTATTTGAATTACTAGTAGGACTATTTCTCCCACTTCATTATTTTCTATTCTTACCCAATCATACAATGATTTTCAATGTTAATATCTTTTCAAATTCTAAAGTAAAAATCCCATTGGAATCTTGGTTGGAATTCTTAAGTCTGTGGAAAAAACTGAGAACATCATGTTTTACATTACAAAAAATGTTCTTAAGAAACTAGAATTTTTTTGAGAGCCTTTAAAAAAATTGCTAGGTTTCTAAAATATTTTTCTTTTTTGCCTCCAAATGGCACCAGCTGTATAATTTTTCTGCTAGGCAGAATATTGTTTTTTACTTTCACTGGTAGTTTTTTCCTGCACTCAATATGTAGGCTCTTTTGCCTTTGCCACAGCATGATATATATAAATATATACTGAAGTATATTTTATTACATATTACCTATATACTTAAGTGTTACATACACATTACAAATACACTGAAGTAAATGATTTGTATTGATTTTTTCATACTTCCTTTCTTTTATGTTTGTTCAACATTGGTTACTTAGTTTCTAATATATTTTTCACAAATATATGTCCAAATTTTTGCTAGAGATGAATAAATATATCTCAAACTAAACCAAACCCACTGCTACGGAGTTGATTCTTACTCATAGTGACCCCCATTGGGTTTCCAAGGTGCTAAATCTTTATGGGGAGCTCTGGTGGCCTAGTGCTTAAAGCATGTGACTGCTAAACAGAAGGCTGGCGGTTGAAACCCACCAGCCACTCCTCAGAAGGAAGATGGACAATCTACTTCCGGAGTGATACTGCCTCAGAAACCCAAGGAGGGGTCGCTATGAGTTGGTTGGACTTGATGGCACACAACAACAATGACAACAGCAACAACAACAACAACAAATTTTTATGGAGGTAGATTGCCTTATCTTCCTTCCACAGAGCAGCTGGTAGGTTTGTACTGCCAGCCTCCGGTTAGCAGTCAAATGCCTAAATGCCTTAGGCACTGTACCACCAGAGCTTATATACATACATACACACACACACACACACACACGTACGTATATATTTATACACACACAATATATTGAGATCTATCTATACACATATATATATATACACACAATATACTATATATATATATATACACATATATATATACATACACACATACACTATATATACACACTGTATATATAAAATATATTCAAACCCCTTCAAATTCATTAGTTCACATTCTTAGGGACAACTTACCTAGAGATCGCCATCTTCCTATCCCAATCTTACTGGTTTCTTCAGAGATTGTATGTAACTATCAGCTTGCATTTTTCACTTCATTACCTTCTTAGAGAATCTTTTACCTCTTTTTTTTTTTTTTTTAA
>NW_006921967.1:1076322-1084548 GCF_000298275.1 Orycteropus afer afer | reverse complement strand
TGGATTTCTATCTGTAGATTTAGAATCATTTCTAATTTTTCTTTTATTTTGTCATTTTGTTCTTGTATTTTCTTCCAAAATTCTTCTAAGTTTTTTTCTGTGTTTTCTTTGGTTTGTCTCTCAATCCTTTGAAGATACCTAACGATAATTCTTTTGAATTCCTTATCAGAGAGTTCCAATGCTGTGTCTTCCTCAGGGATATGTTCTGGGTCTGTATCCTACTCCCTTGTTTCTAACACTTTATCCTGCTTCTTTGTGTGGACTGTGATGGACTGTTGTCTCTGAGGCATCATGGCATTGTTGTATTTTGATCTCTGTTGACTGTTTGTGAAGAGCAGCCAAGGGTGATTCAGGCTCTTCTTGGTGGTTTTTTATCGTTGGCCCATTGGTGGAGAAGGAGGTAGTGGCTCTTGCTCAGTAAGTGAAGTTGCAGGAGGTGTGGGTGTAGTTGTGTCTTATGGGGATTGTTGCTATCTCTCACTCAGTTAGACAAAACAATTGAATAACCATCAAAAACTAAAACACATGGACAAAAAACATACCATGTATTCACACAGGAACAGTAACCAAAAAAAGGGAAAAAGAAGAAGAAAAACAAGAAAACCTGCAATATCTGGGGATAGGGCACTAAGAGAAAAAAGGTAGAGAAGAAGAATAATGAACGAAAAAAAAAGGGAAAAATGCAGAAAGAAAAACAAGGAATGGGGTTAACCATGAGAAAAAAACGGGGGAAAAAAACTTAAATTAAAAAAAAAATGAATAAAATTTTCAACCAGGAACAAAGAAAAGAAAAAATGCTGAAAACTAGGACCTGGGAGGGGAAGATTAAGAATAATAGTAAAAACGACAAAAGTATTAATAATAATAGTTGTTTTAAAACAGACAAATACAAGCAAACGAATCACCAGAGAAAAGAAAGAAAAAAATTAAAAAAGAGATAAAAAAGTCAGTGGAGGACAGGGCAGGGCACCCAGGCTCCGTCTTTGCACACTGACTGTGGTGGAGTTCCTGTGGGCCCAGCAGGTAGGTGGGAGTGGGGGATGGCCTCCGTTCGTTGTGTGGGGCATAAGAGTATCAAGAGGAATGTTGTACCTTTTCTGTCTTGCAGGTCCGGAGTGTCTTTGGGGTTGCTGGTAAGCAGAACGTGTTCTTAAGCCCTAGGAATCTGCGAGAGCACTGTCTCTTTAAATATCCCAACTAGTCAAGCCACTTCTAAACATTCAAAATGCCGGTGCCCTCAGGACTGGCAAACGTTCACAGCTTAGCCCGCCTTTCTCTTCACCTTCTCTGTTTATTCTCCAGCACCAGAGCAGTCCTCTGTGTAGTCCCTGGCTAGCAGGGCTAATTTTTAGTTTAATTCTTAGGTCCTACCACCACTCGGGAATCGCCAAGCTGTCTGTGCTGTGCCGTCAGGATCGCTAAGGATCACTGCCAGACTGCAGCTCCATCTGTCTCCTTTTTTGGTATTTTCATGCAAATTCTTTTGCTAGTTGGGGTTTAGTCCACTTCTGTAACCTTCCCTTCAAGTCTCAGGGGTCCAGGATTATCTTCTGTGTCTGTGTTAATTGGTTTCCCTTTTCTTTATTGAAGGGGTCTGTGCAGTCTTTCTGCCTAGTCCGCCATCTTACCGGAACTCAGGAGATTCTTTAGGATGTCTCTTAGTACTACCATGCCCTGCGGGGCAGCCGGCTCAGTCTAGGATGGAAGCGGGAGCCTCCAGGCTCTTTTGCTTTTTTCTAAATCCCATATCTTCCTTGTTCTCAGTTTACTTCCTTGTAATGGTGGAATACATCCTCCAGTAGCTTCCGGTAAAAGAATATTGTAGCCAGCCTCCAGGATTGTTGCAAATGATCCCCACCACCTAGTATTCACACCCTTGTCCAATCTTCTCCCACATTGTACCAGGGTTAGTCCATACTGACCAATAGTGATGGTATCTTATTTTTGAGATAAGCTTATGAAAGATAACAGTTTTTGTCATGGAAAACTACTCTCTGTCTCTAACAGATTATTCACTCTTTGGGAAACAAGCTGCCTGGCTTTTAGCAGCCCTATCAAGACGCTGAAGTACTGAGAAACTGAGATCTCCTGCCAACAGCCAGTGAAGTAAATTCTCCAACACACTGGAGACTTGAAATAATTGTATCTCTAGCTGATAGCTTAATTAAAATCTCATTAGAGACCTTGAGTCAAAACCATCAAGCCCAGCCATTCTTGAATTTCTGCTGGGTCACAGAAATTGGGAGATAGTAAATGTTTTGTTTTAAATAGTTAAGTTTTGGGGGAATTTGTTTTGCAACAATAGATAATGAATACAAAAGAAGAATGGGAGATTAGTTTGAATTCTTAAATGTTTTCAATATATTTATTTTATCTTCATATTTGTTTGGAAGTTTGCCATATTTGTTTATTATTCTGTAGTAAGAATGAATTTACCTTAGAATTTTGAAGTCATTGGCATTGCAGTTGAATAGTCTGATGACGTTCTGTTTCTTGATTCTTTTCATATGCCCTTCTTTTCACCTACACAAGAAACTCTTAGGACCTTCTTTTCTCAGTGTCCTGAAATTTTATGATGATGTATCTTTGTAAGGTTTTTTTTTTCATGTACTATGTTAGATACATGTTACTCCTTTTCACTTAGAAAGTTCTAGAAATTTTTCTTTAATGCCTTTTTGGACATTTTCTCCTTTCTTTTCCTTTGAAATTCCTAACTGTTGACTATTGAATCTTCTACCAAAAAAGCAAACCCACTGCCATTGAGTCGTTTCCAACTCATAGTGACCCCTCCTTGGGTTTCCAAGGCTGTATCTCTATGGAAGTAGATCGCCCAATCTTCCTTCCAAGGAGTGGCTGGTAGATTTGAGCCACCAGTCTTCTGGTTAGCAGTCAGATGCCTTAGGCACTACACCACCAGAGCTCCTGAATCTTGTATAATGATCCTCTAATTGTCTAAACTTTTCTTTCTTACTTTTTATCTCTCTCATTCTTTCTTCTTCTATGCCTCAGGATACTTAAACTTTATAGTCCATCTTCTCTGTGAAATGTAAAGTCTTCTATCTCCCTCCCCTCCCCATTTTTCAAATAATAGGAACTTTATCATGTATCCTGCAAATACAACCACTATGGTGGAGTTGGATACAACTCATAGCGACCCCTCCTTGGGTTTTCTGAGGTGGTATCACTACAGAAGTAGATTGCTCAACCTTCCTTCCAAGGACTGGCTGGTGGGTTTAAACCACCAGCCTTCTGGTTAGCAGCCAAGTGCCTTAGCCACTATGCTACCAGAGCTCCCAGAACTTTATTAGGTGGATAAAATAGGATAAAGTTCTAGAGGAAATGTTAATTGGCTGCAGGCAAGACATCACAGCTATCAAGTTCTTTCTATGAACAGTGCTCAAATTTGGAGATGTTTGCCCTTTGGGAACACACCAAAGCTAAAAGACTTCTGTATATTTCAGGTGGAATACACAGACTTTAACTAGATAATATTTTTTACAAGTCTAATTGCTTAACTTCTGCTGAACCAAACAATGCCATCATATATGGGCTTGTTCTGGTGGTACAATCAGTTAAGTGCTTGGTTACTAACCAACAGTTTGGCAGTTCGAACCCACTTAGCCAAGGAAACCCTATGAGGAAGCTTGACTCTGTCATATGGGGTCACGATGGGTCAAAATTGACTAAGTAATACTTAACAACAAACAAGCATAGAGGGAAAGATGAATTCAGTTAACTCCTGCTGTTCCAGTATTTATGGAGCTTTGGTAATGTAGCAGATAAGGCAAATAGCTGATAACCAGAAGGTCAGTGGTTCAAACCCACCAGCTGCTCCACAGAAGGAAGATGGGGCAATCTACTTCCTTAAAGATTTCCAGCCTTGGACACCCAATGAGGGTCCCTATGAGTTGGAATTGACTCAATGGCAGTGAGTGTACGTGTGTGTGTTCCAATATTTACTATTTGTTTTTGGTGCTTTTCATGCCTTCACATAGACCTGAGTTTCCATTTAGCATCATTTCTCTTTCACCAGAAGAATTTCTTACAACATTTCTTATAGTGTGATTTGCTGGTAGTAAATTCTTTTATTTTTTGTTTTGTTTGGAAATGCCTTTATGATGGTGGCATCATTTTTGAAGGATATTGTCACTGGATATAGAAGGTTAGGTTTGATTTTTGGGTCCCTCTCTTTTTTTTTTAATTTCCTCAGTACTTTAAAGATGTCATTTCATTGTCTTCTGACTTGCATTGTTTAAGAAAAGTGAGTGATAATTCTCATCATTATCCCCTTTTGTGTAATGTTTCTTTTTTATCTAGCTGCTTTTAAAATTTTTTTACCTTTGATTTTCAACAATTTGACTATGCCTTGGTATAGTTTTCTTTGTCTTTATATGCTTAGACCTTATTAACACGTATGGATTCATAGTTTGATAGTTTGTTTCATCAAATTTAGAAAAAATATTGGGTCATTATTTTTCCAAATATTTTTTTCTGCTTCAGTATATTTCTCCTCTTTTTTCTGGGACTTACAGTATGTTAGACTATTTTATTTTGTTCTGTAAGTCACTGAGGATCTCATACTTATTTATAATACTTTTTTCTTTCTGTGCTTCAATTTATATAATTCCTACTATCTTCTGTCCTGTTTTCAAGTTCAATTATGTTTTTCATCTGCAGTTATCTAATCTGCTGTTAAACATATCTCATACAATTTTTCATTTCAGATATTTTGTTTTTCAGAATTATATACATATATATGTATAATTATATATGTATAATTCTAGAATTAGTTCTTTTGTAAAATTTCAATTTGTCTAATGAGCTTTTCCCATCTGTTCACTCACTAGGCCCATCTGTTCTTTGAAATCTATACACATATTTAAAATAGCTGCTTTAAAATCGTATCTGCTAATTCCAACATTTTCTTGCTGTTTCTAAGTCTGTTTCTAGTTACTGTTCTCCCCCACCCCCAAATAGGTAAAATATTCTTATTTCTTGGCATGTCTAGGAACTTTTTATCTTATCTGGATATTGTAACTACTACATTTTTGTGCATCTAGATTTTGTTTTCTTCCTTTCAAGGGGGTTGAGTTTTATTCTTGCAGGCAGTTAATTTTCTTGTCTGATAAATCTGATCCTTTTGAGGCTTATTTTAGAATGTAGTTAGGAAGGGTCTAGATAGCTCTTACACTTCACCTAGAAGAGCTCTCAACTGAATGGTTATGGAGTTCAGTGAAGTTTCTCCAGTCTGGCACATTGGAACTTCAGCATCTCTTACAGCATGCAATCTCCAGCATCTCAATTCTGCTCACAAATCTCCAGTAGCTTGTCTCTGCCAGGCTTCATGTCATCTCACCTTGTATTAGAATTTTGCCCCAAATCTTTAGAGGTGATGCAGACCTCTGGAACCCATTCTCTGTATAACTCTCTCTTCTCCAGTATGCTTCCACAAATTCCAGCTGCCTCAGCAGACCAGAGCAATGATCTCTGGCTCTTTAACCCACCGACACTTCTTTTTGCTTGACTTCCACCTCTCTACAAGTGCTATCAGGGAAAGTTCAGTGATGGGGCTCACTTATTTCATTTCTCTCAGAGAACACAATACTGTACTTTTGTGGTTCTGTATCTGAAAATAACTACTTCATTTATTTTTTCCAGTTTCATAGTGTTTTTTTTTTCAATGTTGTCAGGTTAGCACAAGACCAGTTCTGATCATGAGCAAAAGAGGAAGCTGCTCTTACATTTTGAATTTCTAAGAATTAAAAAAAAATCTTGAATGTTTTATTCTGCCTTCTGTATATTTTCTGCTATCCCAAATTCTTTTTATTTATCTATTTGTTTTCATTATTATCTTCAAGTTAGAGACTTTTCCTCAAATATCTAGTGATGCTTGGCCATCTGCTCATATTAAACAGCATATGAGAATGACTTGAAGTTCTGGAAGTTATAGAGAACTATTTAACAGTTGAACTTTACTAGAAGATCATATGGCAGGGCCTGGTGTTAGGGTCTTTAATTAAATTCCCTTGGGCTAGGGGAATTCCCTATTTTTCTGGGGAATAGACATCAGATCTCTTACCATTCTAACTTTCACTTCATCATCCTATACTCAGTCTCATGTCCCTGAATTCAGATTCTCTCTGTTTCAGTTTCTCCAGAGAGCAAATCTTTATCTATCTGCCAAGGTTGTGTATGTATGTGTGGAGGGCACTAGTAGTAGCTTGGTTGTTGGGAGATCTATCTGTACTAACATTGACTTTCAGAGATTACTTGATGCCTCAATTTTCTGAGTATTTCTGGAATTCTAGAGTCTATTTCTGGATTTCTGTTCTGCAGGCTTAGGTTTTAATATTCTCTGGTTTATTAAGTCAATTACCACTCATCCATCTGCTTTTCAACCTCCAAAATATTATGGCTGTGGTCTTTTTTCACATTCTCTTTCTCCTTGTGGCTTTAAAAAATCTGTTTACTGTTATTTTAGTGGGGTTGCAGGAAGGAGAGGCAGTAAATTACATATTTTCAATCTGCTATTAAACTGAATGCCTCTGTTGAAGATTTTAAGTCTCCAAAAGCCACACAATTAGAAGTAAATTTCTGTGGCAACCTCAATTCAATTCTTAATTTATCTGTATTATAATAAGGCTTTTTTTTTTTTTTTTTTTTTTAGCTTTACCATAGAGTAATGATTTTGTGACTCTCTACTCATCAAATGTAATGCAGATTTCTTAAATCTGAGTTAATGCTTTAGGAATAAGGAAAAATATTCCTGATACTAAAAAAAAAAAAAAAAAAAAAAAAGCCTAAACTAAGTGTGATGGTTAAGGTTGTATGTCAGCTTTGGCTAGGCCATGATTCTCAGTGGTGTAGCAGTTATGATGTAATCTGGGACTTAAGTAATGATATAGTCATCCCCTGTGGTAGTTTAGGTTCTGTGTCAACTTGGCTGGGCCAAGGGTTTGAGTAGGTTGGCATCTGGGTGTAGTTTTTCCAATGATGAGTTTGTAATCACCTCCGTGGTGGAATCTACTGTGAGCGGTGAAGTAGTTGAAAGGGAGTTAAGTTTGGGATGTGGCCTGCTTCCAGTTTATATGGAGAAGCTTTGGGAAAGGTTTCTAGCTTTATGGCACATTTGGATCCTGCATTTGGCTGAGTATTCATCTCCAATTCCTGGACTTGAATCAGTGGCCTACTGTGTTGCTTGCTGATCTTGGGATTGTTCCTGGACTTGAACCAGTGGCCTGCCATTTCACCTGGGTTTACCAGCCTCAGGAGCATGAATCAGAAGAAGCCTTCAGCTTCAGTGAGCCTAGAACAAGAGACAGAACTGAATCCCAAGGTTGGCTTTTTCAGAGCTGGCACTTTGAATTTGAACTTCTAGCCTCCTTAACAGGGGGTCTGTAAGGCACTTGACTGCTAACCAGAAGGTTGATGGTTGAAACCCACCAGCCACTCCTCAGAAGGAAGATTGGGCAATCTACTTCTGTAGTGATACTGCCTCAGAAACCCAAAGAGGGGTCGCTATGAGTCAGAGACAACTCGATGGCACATAACAGCAACAACAGCTTCCTTAAGTGTAAGAGAATAAATTCCTGTTTGTTAAAGCCATCCACTAGTGGTATTTCTGTTACTGTAGCACTTGAGAACTAAGACATCCCCCATGAGGACATTGGATATAATGATATCATCACCTTCATGATGATATCTGTCATAAGCAGTCAATTGGTTGAAAGGGAGTTTCCTTGGGGCTTTGACCTGTATCCAATATACTGCCTGGCAAAGCTCTCTGGCTTTTTCCTGGATGTGGATCCTGCAGCTGGCTTGCCATTATCTCACCTTCAGTTCTTTGGACTTGAGCCAGCAGCCTGCCATCTTACCTACTGATCTTGGGTTCATCAGTATCTGCAACTCTTGAGCCAAAAGCCTGCCACATAACCTGCTGATCTTGTGTTAATCAGCTCTGCAGCTATGTGAGTTAGGGGAAACCTTTAGCCTGACATCTGACTCATCGATTTGGGACTTGCCAGCCTTTACAATTGCATCAGCCATTTTCTTTTTCTTTCTTTCTTTCTTTTTTTTTTTTTTTATTAGGGTTTGGGTGAAGATTTACAGAGTAAATTCACTTTTCATACAACAGTTCACATATACTTTGTCTCATGTCATTGACCAAAATTTACAATGCAGCAGCTCCCCTCCCACTTCCTCCCCATAGTTACCTCCTCCCAGTGT
>NW_006921967.1:1054545-1070252 GCF_000298275.1 Orycteropus afer afer | reverse complement strand
AGAAGTAGATTGCCCAACCTTCCTTCTGAGGAGTGGCTGGTGGGTTTGAACTGCCAGCCTTCTGGTTAGCAGTCAAATGCCTTAGGCACTATGCCAGCAGCATACTGACAAGTACTGGATAAATAATGAACATAAATGACATTTTGAAATTAATAATTCATCAAGTTGTCAAATAATCACTATCATTCTTTTTGATTGTTTTACATATTCTTCCCTACAGTTTAATTTCCTTAAAATATTGCTTTTCTGTCAAGGAAATGGTTTTTAACATTTTTGGTAGCATAGACACTTTACATAATATTATAAAAGCTATCATTATTCTTTCCAGCCATACTCACATGTACATATGTACAAAAACATTATATATGATTTGAAAGAACTCATGAATCCCTGGAAATCCATCCACAGAACCTTAAGTGCTAAGCATTAAATGTTTTGTGTATATAAACACACTCTCTGCTACCATAGAGCAACCATTTTAAGATATGAAACATTTTAATACAAAACATACAGGTTCTTTAATTGCTTGCTTTATATTCATTTACACAGGTCACCAGAAAGGCCATAATTTTGATAATTATGAATAATAGTAATTATGATAGAATTAAAACACATTTTTTAAAGTAGTTTAAACATATTAGTTTGATAGTTTAAAAATAATCTTATGCAAATAACCTCATTGGTCGGCAAGCATATATAATTATGTTCAGTGTCTTAAAAAATCTTACTAATTCTGTTCAAACATTCAGTTACTTGCGTACATACAAACTCAATAAACAAGCATGTATAAAATGATGGGGATCACTCAGCAAATTATAAGCAAAATGTAAAGATCAAACTTTTAAGCCAATAAAGTCCCCCCTTTCTTCTTCCTCCACTTTCCTTCCTTCCATTCACAATTATTTACAAGGAAGAATCTTTTTTATTAGCCCTACATTAAGCACTGATGGAAGGTTTAAAGTTTATTATTTAAACAAGATCTACATCATAATTGTCGGCCGCCAAACTGCTCTTTCTATCAGAATCTCAGGAAAACTTTCATTCTAACATGTGCTGATATTTTTGTCATTTCAGTTTGTTTATCTGAACTAATCACTATAAATCAATAGACAAGCACTAAAATTTAGGATGTTAATTTATCATTCAGAGGGTTACCTGAAACACTGAGGGAGAGAGAGTAGTATGTGGCTTCTGCTCATTGGTCTGGAGTTTAGGAATGAGCTTATTGCATTGATCCAGGAGAATGAAAATAAATCTGGGCTTTGGGGCCTAATGAAATGGGGTATGCTTCATTAAAGGATACAACTCTTCATTAAAGAGGGGAGGGGAGGGCATAGATATTACATTCCTGAGATTTTAACAAAAAGGTAATAAACTACTGGTGATTGAGGTTGTACTAGGAAACAACTATTGACTAGATTTTCATAGTTCTAAGAACTAATCAGCATGTCACATTTATGTAATATCTGCATTTAAAAATTTTATAATTTATTGAAGAATTCCATATGGTAGTAATCTTATCTTGGGGGGTTTGTATTAGTTTTCTATAGTCCCAATAGTTGTAGCAATAAACACCCCCAAATTTAGGGGTGAAACAATAATCATTTATTAGAAACAATAATCATTTATTACCTCATAATTTCTATTGATGAGGAATCCACATGCAGCTGGGTGCCTCTATCTCAAGGTCTTTCACAGGTTGCAAACAGGGTGTCAGGCAGGGGTGTGGTTTCATCTGAAGGCTTAACTGCGGGAATATTTGCTTTTATGCTCACTTGCATGCTTCTTGGAGTCCTCAATTTGTCATTGGCTGTTAGCTGGAGACATCAGTTCCTAGCCACATGGCCCTTTCTACAGGCCTTTCTACATGGCCATTGATTGCCTTAGACTGTGTGTGAGAGAACCAGAAAACATGGGCAAAATGGAACCCACAGTTTCTTTATAACATAACCTTGGAAATGACATTTATTTTCATTGGCAGTATTCTTTGTGTTAGAGGTGAGTCACTAAAACCAGTCCATAGGCAAGGGGAAGGGATTATGAAAGGTGTGATAACCAGAAAGTAGTCATCATTGGGGCCATCTTAGTGCCTAAGGCATTTGACTGCTAACCAGAAGGCTAGAGGTTTAAACCCACCAGCCACTCCTCGGAAGGAAGGTTAGGCAATCTACTTCCATAGTGATACCTCCTTGGAAACTCAAGGAGGGGTTGCTGTGAGTCGGATCTGATTCCACAGCAGTGGGTTTGGTTTGATTTGGTATCAGAAGTGGCTACATAATTTGTGGCACATAATGCAAAATGAAAATGCAGAATTCTTTGTTCAAAAATTAAGGCTTTAAGATGATGACAATTGTGCATTAAACCAAGTGATGGGCCCTGCCCAACCACACAGGTCACAAGCCCATGAAGCCAGCCCTGCTGCTTGCCATGGGGTTCCTATTTTTCTAGTTCAGGTGTGAATTGCTGGGGCAGCTCTCTAATTTAGGCAAGCAAAGCTTGTAAACCATCTGACTCCAGGAACTCTTAAGATGAAAAAGCCTCTTTCAAAATATGATACTCCAGATGTAAAATGATTAAAGTGCTAAAAGGACAAAAGTGCAAATGAAGAAAACTAGGACTCTGTGTATTTTAGTTGGTGCTGTGAAATGTAGATGTTGTTGTTGTTGTTGTTATTTGCCATCGAGTCGGCCTCGACTCATAGCGACCCCTCCTTGGGTTTCCGAGGCAGTTATCACTACGGAAGTAGGATTGTCCAACCTTCCTTGAAATGTAGGTAGAAGAATATTAATGAATGGTGAGCTGACTCTTGAATTGCATTTTGAGAGAAAGAGGAGCAAAGTGTTGGTAACAAGAAAATGCAAATGTTAGTTGAAGAACTAATGGGAAAGGTTTAAAAGGTTTATCTCTTTGGGTTTGGCATCAAATGGTGTGCTCAAATTGTGTCATTTTATGAGAGTTTTAAAAAAGAACTCTCTATAAAAGTGTGGTCAGGGTATAAGGAACTACAAAGACTAGAGCAATAGTCTGGTTCTGATAATAATGAGGCTGTTACCATTGTTAAGACTGAATGGCAAAGGTTGTAATGGAGTGAGAAGGAGCTAGTATTGGAACATGGACACACAACAGGAAGAGGGGGCCCCTCACAGGATCTGTGATCTATGCTGGAAAAGACAGCCCTGGTTGGTGTGACCCTGAAATATTGCTGCTGAGGAATTAAGTATCCTGATCCCACTGTCCTTTCTCTGTACATTTCCTGTGGAACCCAAAACACATGGAGAATGAATTGGAAGGGACAAATGAAAGATACAACACACATAGTTATTGAGATAGGGCTGCAGTGGAAAATCTGCATAGAGAGGACATAAATATCTCATTTGCTTATTTCCTTTTGAATGGGCTTTGACTTAGATCTGAGTGGAGGAGAGTTGGCTAGAAGTTTCTTATGTAACATATTTATCACCACAACCACCGTCTGATGAATATGGATTGTATTAAGTTTTTGGTATTTGGAAATATTTAATGGTATTTTTGTGATGCTATGTGATATTTTTCTATAGTTAAAAATTGAAAATGAAAGCAATCTCTGCTACCCCTATTTGTGTATAATATAGGGATGGAGATACATCTCTCTCTCTCTCTGTATATATATATAGGCACTATATGTGGCCCATGTATCTTTAAAAGCTTCTTTATAGCATGAGAACATCTTTAAAACAGGCTAGTTGGAGTGACTGAATAGATCTTATATAGGCAATCATTCTCTCCTTTTAACCATCACCTATCTTTCAATCATCAAAAATATTGTTTGTAAATTTTCTAATAATAAGAAAACTGTTCACAAAATACTAGGAAAAAAGTAAGGTAAAAGCTTGTGTGTTACATATGATCTGTGTAAATAGTATATTTGAGCCAAAAAAAAAAAAAGATAAAGGAAACATTTTTTGGTGTTGGAACTTAAGATAATTTCTTTGTTAAATTTTTCTGTGTATTCTAAATTTAATGATTACTTTTAATATTTGATTTATAATTTTTCTTGGGTGACTATGATGTACTCATGCATATAAGCTTTGGAGAGCTGGTTTGGCAGGAATTTATCTTTCTTCCTTACTTGATCTCTATTCTACACAGGTAAGATTTTTTTTTTTTTTCTTTTATAGCTTTACCTTGACATATTTGAACTTGTGGGGCATAAATTTGCATAGTTGGGTCATATGTGTATTTAATTAACTAAGAAAGATGTTCAAGTTAAATATTTATAAAATTTTACTTTATTTATTTAACTTTTTATTGTGATTTGGGCAAAATTTTACAAAGCAGATTCATTTTATATTCAACAGAACATACACATTTTGTTTTGTGACACAGGTTACATTCCCTGCAGTGTAACAGCTCTCCTTCAGCTTCTTCCCTGTGGTTACTCTTTCCCTGTGTCCTTCTTGCCTATACATTCCTGCCTCCCTACCTTTCTCCCTATGCAGATGCTGTCCTTCTGATCCCCCATGGCTGATTTTTTCTAAGTGCCATTTCCCTGGTGTTGGTATTCAGCTTGTAGGCCTGTCGATTGTTTGGCTGAGAGTTAAGCCACAGGAGAGAGTTCAATTTCAGGCACAAAGAGTGACAGTGGCCACAGTCTCAGGAGTTTCCTCAGTCTCTATCAGACCAGTAAGCCTGGTCTGTTTTATTATGATGTTTTCCTTCCATGGTTTTCTTCCACTGTATCCAGGAACTCCAATTTTGATCCCTTTCCAAGTGGTTAGCATTGATTGCTGAGCACCATCTAGTTCTTTTGTTTTCAGGGTCATATAGTTTGAGGTTCTCATGGTCTATTAGTCCTTTGGACTAACTGTTTCCATGCATCTTTAATTATCTTCATACTTCTTTACTCCAGAAAAGGAGAGACCAGTAGTTGTTTCTTAGATGGCCACATCCAAGCTTTTAAGACCCCAGTTGCTACTCACTGCAGTAAGATGTATAACAACATTTTGCATACCATGTTGTGCCCATTGAGCTTGCTGTCCCCCACAACCATGTACCCAGCCTACAGGCCAGGTCACCCCCTTGGAAACCCAAGTGGTGTTGGTTGCATTACGTGTTGAATGTAATTATGTTACTGAATTGTACATTAAAAAAGAGTAAAATGACAAATTATGTCTAATATATTTTTTATTTTACCACAATAAAATAAAAAAGTGATTAGATGAAAAGGGTACTGACAGTGAGTCTCAGACAATAATATAAAACTGACTGACAGGTTGTAAATGTTTTAGTTTACCAAATACCCTATGAAATTATCATCCTGGTCTGTGTCCTGACAGAGCCTTGGTGCTATGTCCCACTGCCCACCCCCAGTTTTGTTTTTTATTTTAAATCATTGTTTTTATCCTCCTTTCTTCCTTTTTTTCCCCCTCTCTCCTATCCCTGGTTATTGTCCCCTCACACACACTGCTTTTTTTCTCTCCCCTTTCCTGGTTCCCATCTTTTTTCTTTCTTTTCATTCTTCCCATCCCTTGTTTTTCCTTTTGCAGTTTTCCAATTTTTTCTTTACTATTCTTTTACTCTTGCTCTTTTCTCTCATTCCTCTCTCCCCAGATAGTGTGGCTTCCCCCCTCCCTCTTTTTTTCATTACCTTTCTTTTATCCTTTTAAAATATATTTTGAAAATTTTCCTTCTTGTATGTTTCATTTCTTTTTCTTTATTTTGTTTATTTGTGATTGTTCCTGTTCATTTATGTGGTTTGAGTTTTTTGTTCTCTCTCTCTCTCTCTCTCTTTTGGGTAGTTTTTATTTTATTTGATTTTTTTGTATGAGTGGGAGAGAGCAACCATTCCTATACAACTCAATCATGCCTGCACCTCCTGCAGCCCCACCCACTGAGTGAGGGCCACCATTTGCTTTTGCACCAACTGACCAATGATGGATGGCAGCCAATGCCAGCTCAACTCATCCTCAACTGCTCTTTATGAATGGCTAAAAGAAATTTGTATATACACTCCTATTCTCTTTCAAACCCACCAGGAGATAGGTGGTGAGTGCCTAAGTGCTAACAATTGTCTATAGCAGACCATAGTATCCTGCCCACATGGATATATCAAAATAAAATAACGGAAAAAAAAATCTTGGGTGAATGACATTAATATACAACCATAAATTAAGCATAAATATAACAGCATCATAATGTCTTGGAGAAACAGACTATCATAGTCCACACAAAAAAAAGCATGATAAAGTAGTAGAAACAAGGCACCAGGATACAAACCCAGAAAACATCCCTGAGGAAGAAGCAGCATTGGAACTTCCTGGTAAGGAATCCAAAAGAATTATATTTGGGTACCTTCAATGGATTGAGAAACAGATCAGGAAAAGACTGACAAGATCAAAGAAAACACAGACAAAATTAAGGAGAACATAGACAAAACTCTAGAACAATTTAGGAAAACAAGACAAGAACAAATTAACAAAATAAATAAATAATTAAAAATGATACAAAAACAACAAATAGAAATTCAGAAAATTAATACTAAGATTTCAGAAATAAGTAACACATTGAATAAACAAAGGAGTAAAATCAAATCAATGGAATATAGAATTAATGAGCTTGATGACAAATACCTCAATGCTACTTTGTTAAGGCCTCAATCAGACAAAAGATCAAAAAATAATGAAGAAAGCCTAAGGTTCATGTGGGATACCATCAAAAGGATAATGTACATGTAATTGGAATTCCAGAATAGGAAGAGACAGATAACACCACAGAGAAAATTGTCAAAGATTTTTTGGAAGAGAATTTCCCTAATATGATCAAAGATGAGAATATCTCCATTCAAGAAGTTCAACAAAACCCAAATAAGGTAGACCCCAAAAGAAAATCACTAAAACCCCAAAAGAAAGACAGAGAAACCAAAACCAAAGACAGAGAAAGAATCCTGAAAACAGATGGGAAAAAAGGAAAAGTTACCTACAAAGTGCAACCATTAAGACTAAGCTCTTATTTCTCAGCAGAAACCATGCAGGCAAGAAGGCAATTGGATGATACATATAAAATCATGAAAGAAAAAATTTCCAACCAAGAACTATATACCCAGCACAATTGTCTCTCAAATATTAGGGTGAAATTAGGAGATTTCTAGATAAGCAGAAATTAAGGGAATTTGTTAAAACAAGACCAACCTTACAAAAGATGTTAAAGGGAGTCCTTCGGACAGAGAACCAACAATAGCAAACAACAACTGTTGATTAACATGCATGGTGACATAACCCAGAAACCAATCCAGCTATGGAAATATCCAAAGTAAAATAAGATTACAAGACTGTAAACAGGAAATAAGAGACATCAATTGGTAAATGAGGACAAATACAAACCAAAAAGGGAATAAATAGTGTAGATACAGAACTTCTAAGTGGTGAAGAAGTCAAGACAATAGCAAGATAGAACAGACTGTTTCAAACTGGGTAAGAAAATAAATCACAGGGTAACATCAAAGAAAAATAATAAACCTGCACATCAAAATAAAAAAGAGGACCAACACAAACATTTAGCAAATACTAAAACCATAGCAATGAAGGAGATGATAACATGATTCATAAACAAAATAAGCTCAGCACAGAAAATCATATGGAAAAAAGAAATCAGCAACACCACACACACACACAAACACATAACAAAATAACATCAATAAATCCATACTTGTCAGTAGTTACACTGAATATAAATGGATTAAATGCACCACTCAAGAGGTGGAGAGTTGCAGACTGGATAAGAAAACATGACCCATCCATATGCTGTCAACAAGAAACTCACCTTAGAGAGAAAGACAAAAATGGACTAAAAGCAAAGGTTGGAAAAAAGATATACCAAGCAAATGGCAACCATAAAAGGGCAGGAGTGGCAATATTGATTTTTGATAAAATAGACTTTTAGACAAATATGACCATAAGAGACAAGGAAGGGCATTATATCATGATTAAAGGGTCAGTTGAACAAGAGGACATAACCATAATAAATATCTATGCACCCAATGCAAAAGCCTCAAAATACATAAATAGAATTGAAAAGACAAATAGATGACTCTACAGTAATTGCAATGCAAAAAAAAAAAAAAAAAAAAAAAGGGCAACACACTGCTTTCAAGTCGGATCCAACTCATAGCGACCTCTCCTTGGGTTTCTGAGGTGGTATTACTATGGAATTAGAGTGCCCAACCTTCCTTTTGAGGAGTGGCTGGTGGGTTTGAACCCCCAGCCTTCTGGTTAGCAGTATACCATTTTCTTTTTTTAAATTTTTATTGTGATTTGGGTGAAAGTTTACAGAGCAAATTCATTTTCCATACAGCAGTTCATACCCGTTTTGTCTCATGACATTGACTGCAATTCTCACATTGTAACAGCTCTCCTCCCACTCTCTCCCTGTAGTTACCTCTTTCCTGTGTCATTTCCTCTCATGCACTCCCACCCCCTGAGGTGTCTCCCTGTGCAAATACTGCCCTTCTGTACTCCCATGATTGATCACTCCAGGAGTCTATCTAACTGATCTAAATATTCACCCCATATGCCTGTTTATTGTTTGACTGAAAGCCACAGGAGTGAGTTCAATTCCAGATCTGAAGGGTGGCTAGGGGCCATAGTTTCAGGGGTCTCACTTGGCCCTATTAGATCAGCAAACCTGGTCTTTTGTTTTGTTTTGTTTTATGGTTTTGAGTTTTGTTCCACATTATTCTCCCACTCTGTCCAGGATCTCTTGCACTGAATCCCCTCCAAGCAGTTGAAGGTGGTAGCCAGGTAGAATGTAGTTCTGGTCTCATGATCATATAGGCTGAGGATTGCATGGTGTACCAGTCCCTTGGACTAATTGTTTCCATGCATCTTTGGTTTCCTTCATTCTACTTTTCTCTATATGAGGAGTGACCCAACATTGCATCTAGATGGCCATTTGCAAGCTTTTAAGACCCAGTTGCTACTCACCAAAGTAGGATGTTGAACAATGTGTTTGTGTAGTTGTTGTTGTTGTTGTTATTTGCCGTCGAGTCAGCCCTGACTCATAGCGACCCCTCCTTGGGTTTTCAAGGCAGTGTCACTACGGAAGTAGGATTGCCCAACCTTCATGTTATGCTAATTGAGCTTGATGTCCCCTGCAACCATGGTCCAGGGCCCACAGGTTCAACTACTCACTCCCTCTGGGTAGCTGGCTGTGGCCAAGAAGCCACCACAACCTTGCCTCTTGTTAGCTACTATACACCTTATGATGCATGCAAATATACATGTAGAAACATTGTCTGCTGACCCTATACTTTGCCATGGACACATTACCTCCTGCCTACACATACCTGATCATTTAGCCTGTCCATCCATCTACCTACCAGTAGATCAATATTTGCCATCACTGACAATGCCATACTGTGCATGCCAAAAAATTCATCTTTGTTGTCTGTACCTCCCATGTACCTCTCTATGTCTTCCTCTTCCTTAGTGCCACCATGTTGATCATTCACATTTGTTTAATGCACCATTTTCAATTTAAGATAGAGAAACTGGAAAGAAACTCATCAAAGATGCAGAAGAACTAAACAACACAATCCACCAACTTGACTTTATAGACATGTACAGAGCACTTCACCCAACAACAGCACAATATATATTTTCTAGCACATACAGAATATTCTCCAGGATAGGCCATATGTTGGGCCACAAAGCAAGCCTCAATAAATTTAAAAACATTAAAATACTTCACAGCATCTTATCAGGTAACAATGCTATACAATTTGAAATCAACAGTAAGAAGATCAATGGAAAAAGAGCAAATGCATGGAAACTAACTGTTTCCTCAAAAATGATTGGGTAATAAAAGAAATTTAAAAAATTCCTTGAATCAAATGGGAATGAAAACACAATATACCCAAAACTTTAGGACACAGCAGAAGCAGTGATCAGAGTGCAAATTATAGCAATAGATGCACACATCAAAAAAGAAGAAGGAGAGAAGAGAGTTGTTATGTCATGGGGAATTGCAGTCAATGTCATGAAACAAAATGTGTATGAACTACTGTATGGAAAATGAATTTGCTCTGTAAACTTTGCCCAAATCACAATAAAAATAAAAAAAGCCAAAACCAACACTTAACCCTCATAGATGCAAAAATTAGTAAAAGATCAGCAAAAAAAAAAAAAAAAAAAACTACAGTCACCAGAAGAAAAGAAATAATAAAGATTTGAGCAGAAGTAAATGAAACAGAAAATAGAAAAAATCAACAGACTAGAAGTTGGTTCTTTGAAAAGATTAATAAAATTGACAAACCAGTGGCAAACTTAACAGAGGAAAAGAAGGAAAATACGTAAATAATACAAATAAGAAATTAAAGAGGTTGAGTCACAACAGAACCAACAGAAATAAAAAGAATAATATCAGGATACTCTGAAGAACCATATTCCAATATATTTGAAACCCTACAGGAGATGGACAGATTTCTAGAAAAGCACTACTTACCTAAACTAATACAGACTGAGGTGGAAAATTTGAACAGACCCATAACAAAAGAACAAATTGAACAGGTTATAAAAAAATTACTAACAAAAAAAGTCCTGGCCCACACAGCTTCACTGGAGTATAAATTCTACTATTCATTCAGAGAAGAGCTGGCACCAATCCTACTTAAACTATTCCAGAACGTAGAAAAAATGGAATCCTCCCAAATTCCCAAAACCAGGCAAAGACACTACTAGAAAGGAAAACTACAGATGAATATCCCTCATAAATATAGATGCAAAAATCTTCAACAAAATCCTAGCCAACAGATTCCAACAACATTTAAAAAAAAAAAAAAAAAAAAAATGTAATCCATCACACAAGTAAAATAAAGGAAAAGAACCACATGATCATATCAATTGATGCAGAAAAGACGTTTAATAAAATCCAACATACGTTCCTGAAAAAAAACTCTCCGTAATACAGGAATAGAAGGGAAATTCCTCAACATAATAAAGGATATATATGCAAAACCAACAGCCAGCATTATTCTCAATGAAGAGAGACTGAAACCATTCCCCTTCTGAATGGGAATCAGACAAAGAGGCCCCCTACCTCCACTTCTATTCAACATTGTATTGGAAGTCATAGCTAGGGCAGTAATGCAAGAGAAGGAAATCAAAGGCATCCAAATTGGTAAGTAAGGAGTAAAACTATCCCTATTTGCATATAATATCATCCTATACATAGAAAACCCAAGAGACTTACCTGGAACTTATTGAAAGATTTAGCATAGTGGCAGGATACAAGATCAACACACAAAAATCAGTTGGATTCCTCTACACCAGCAAAGACGTCTCTGAACAGGAAATGAGGAAATCAATACCATTCATAATAGCTACCAAAAAGATAAGATACTTGGTAATAAATCCTACCAGAACACAAAGAAAACTCCAAAACATTTCTTTAAGAAAGTATAAGAGATCTACATAAATGGAAGAACATACTATGCTCATGGATAGGAAGATTGAATGTTGTGAAAATGTCAATACTACCCAAAGCAATCTATACATTCAGTGCAATCCTGATCCAGATTCCATCAATATTCTTTAAAGACTTGGAAAAACCAATCACTAATTTTATATGGAAGGAAAAAGACCTTATAAACAAGCACTATTGAAGAAGAAGAACAAAATAGTAGGTCTCATTCTGCCAGAACTCAAAACCTACTATTCAGCTGTGGTAGTTAAAACAGCCTGGTATTGGTATAGCGTCAGACATGTAGATCAGTGGAGTAGAATTGAGAACCCAGAAAAAATTCCATCTAGCTATGGTCAGGTGATCTTTGACAAAGGGTTGAAATCCATTCAATGTGGAAGAGATATTCTCTTTCACAAATTATGCTGCCAAAACTGGATATTGATTTTCAGAAAAATTAAACAAGATGCATACGTCACACTGTGCACAAAAAGTAACTCCAGATGGATCAAAGACTTAAATGTGAAACCTAAAACTATAAAGTTCATTAAAGAAAAAATAGGGGCAAACTTAGGGGCCCTAATTTGTGGTATAATTAGACTATCAAACATAACCCCAAATGCACTAATAGCAGAAGATAAGCTAGATGATTGGTACATTGTAAAAATTAAATTCTTATGTGTATCAAAAGACTTCTCCAAAAGAGTAAAAAGAGAACCTACAAAATGGAAAAAAATATTTGGCAATGACATATCAGACAAAAACCTTATCTCCAAAATTTATAGAAAACTCCAACACCTCAAGATCAAAAAGACAAACTATCCAATTTAAAAACGAGCAGAAGATATGAGTAAACACTTCACCAAAGAAGATTTTTAGGCAGCCACAAACACATGAAGAAATGTTTGCGATCATTAGCCATTAGAGAGTTGCAAATCAAAACTACCATGAGATACCATCTAATCCCAGCATTAATAGCAAAGTTCACCAGGACAGAAAATAACAAATGCTGGCGAGGATGTGGAGAGATTGGGACCCTCATATGCGGCTGGTGGGACTGTAAAATAATACAACCAGGTGGAAACAGTATGGTGATTCCTTAAAAAGCAGGAATTAGAAATACCATTTGACCCAGCAATTCCATTACTAGGTATATATCCTAAAGAAGTGAGAGCCAGGACAAGAACAGATATATGCATACTCATGTTCATCACACCCCTATTTACACTAGCAAAAAGATGGAAACAACCTATGCACACAGCAACAGAATGGACAACCAAACTATGGTACATACATGCAATGGAATACTATGCAACACTAAAGAATAATGTAGAATCTGCAAAACACCTCATAACATCGATGAACTTGGAAGACATTATGCCAAGTGAAATAAATCATTCACAGCAGGACAAATATTGTAGTAGTCTGCTATTGTAAAAAGTCAAGGAAAGGTTTATACATGGAAGGAAAGAAACATTCTTTTTTGGTTACCAGGGATGGGAGGAGAGGGAAGGGAAAATTCCTATATATGTTGGGGAAAAAAAGGAGAGAAACCAAAGGTTATTAGTGGTTACCAGGGGTAGGGGGTCTGACTTGATGGCAAATAACAACAACAGGGGTAGGAGGGAGGGGAAAAGGGGAAGCTTTTTTTGTGTGTGTGGCGCATTGAGTTTGTGCTAATGTTAGTGAAATATTTTGGAAAAGGATAGCAACAATGGTGGCACAACATACAAACTCTCATCAATGTCCCTGAGTTGTAAATGTGGAGGTTGTTATGTTGGCGAATGTCTTGTTGTGAATGTTTTCACCACAATAAAACAAACAAACAAAACAAAAAAACTGCAGTATTTTAATCAAAGAGCTTATATATATATGTATGTATGTATATATAACCACTTGGTGTCAGAATTGTACTATTTGAATATATTACTGAATTTCGGAAATCTTGTGGTTTTTTATGTGAGTGTGTTTTAAGCTTTTTACTTTGTTTAAAGAATTTCTTAGAACATAATTGTGTTCTTTGTAGAATCAGTGAAGAGAGAAAATTCTCCCTCTGTCTTCTTAGGTTCATTTCATTCGCTGTCAGATTGAAAAGGAAAGATACTGTCATGAGAAGTGCATAGAGAATATATGAGAGAATTTTTGGTGGCTCATCCTTATAAGTCAGCTCTTAATCTTCTTTACTGCTCTCTCCAAATGGAATCTAGGATCGTTTATTGTCAGTGCTTAATGACAGCTTGATCTTTAACTGTTGGGTCAGAGAACCACGTCTATACTAAATGAATGAATGCATCATGTACTTCAAATATGAAAATAATGCTAAATGACTATCAAGAAAAGTAATTCATTCATTTATTCAAAAGAGATTTATTGACTTACTACACTCTGCCAAACTAAGGAAGATTCCCCTGGTGGCAGTCTAGCCACCACCAAACCACCCTGGATTTCTACCTAATCCCAGCATTTCTTAAACATCCTGAGATAGACAAACATAGGGAGAAAAATTTCCTGTTATGGAAAGAGAGACTCAGTCCAGATATATTGCTGGGAAAAAAATCATCTTGTTGACTGGAACACTAATGGTAATCATTAAGAATTTGCCTATCAGTATCGAGTTTTGTGGTATATTTTAATAAAAATGGAGTTTTAAGAATATAATTATTAAGTTATATTAAATATTATGTATCTAAAACAAATATGAACAATTGGAAAGTAGATAATGAAAAAAACAAACAAACAAAAAACCTCCAAAAAGGAGCTTAGGGAGATTTCCATGATGACTTGGAAAATTGGAGGTGTCCAGATTCTATGTCATTTATTTTCTTAATATTATCTCAAGTCTTAAAATTATAAAACAGAAAGATATATATGTATGTGTATATGCATACATATATTGTACACACACATATATATATTTATTTATTTATTGAAAATTTTCTCATCACTGATACCGAGTCACCCTGTAACCCTTGCCAGAGGCAACCAGCAGTTGTCAGAATTTAAAAATAAACTTGAAATATTTTATGCATATGTATATTAGAATATATATATACAACTCTACCTCACACTCAATTTATATTTTTGAAAACATCTCTGCTCCTTACTTTTTAAAAACTTAAATATAATGGTAATCTTTCTACACACTTACATAATTTTTTTTTTATTCCACTTTATATTTTAATAGTATTTCATTAATTTGTCAGGCTTTACAGGGATGATATTTCAGGTAATGCAGAGACATTGCAGGTTCAGTTCCAGACGACTGCAAGAAAGTGAATATCACAGTAAAGTGAATCACATAAATTTTTTGTTTTCCAGTACATGTAAAAGTTATGTTTGCACTACACTGTTGACTCTTACTCCCAGTTCTTGTGGTGTAGTGCATAAGGCGCTTGGTTGCTAACCGGTTAGTGGTTCAAACCCACCAGCTGCTCCGCGAAAGGAAGATGGAGCGATCTACTTCCACAAAAATTTACAGCCTCGGAAACCCTATGGGGGTCGCTATGAGATGGAAAAGACTGAAAGGCAGTGAGTGTGGGTTGTTTTTGTTGTTGTCTGTTAAGTATGAACAGCATTCTAAAAAAAACATTTGAAATATGGTGAGAATTACTAAAATGAGACACAAAGTGAGCACATGCTGTTGCAAAAGTGGCCCTCCACACAGGGTTGCTGAGAACCTTCAATTTGTAAAAAAAAAAAAAAAAAAAAAAAGCAGTATATGAAAAGCACAATAAAGAGAGGCACTTTTAATAAAAAGAGGTATGCCTGTGTAATTGTAAAATACTTTGCAAATGGGGGATAAAAAGATTCCTGGGAGTCTTCTCTAACTCAAGAGGTTTTATAGCTATTACTAATTTATTTATTTATTCCTGATGGTCTATATGGGAGCTCTGGTAGCATAGTGCCTAAGGCACTTGACTGCTAACCAGAAGGCTGGCGGTTCAAACCCACCAGCCACTCCTCAGAAGGAAGACGCGGCAATCTACTTCCGTAGTGATACTGCCTCGGAAACCCAAGGAGGGGTCGCTATGAGTTGGGTCCAACTCACCGGCACATAACAACAACAACAACAACAACAACGATGGTCTATATATATACGTCTATTCTTTAGATTCTCCTCTGAACCATTTGTAACATCTTACAGGTTCTCTCTCTGGTAGCATAGTGGCTAAGTCACTTGCCTGCTAACCAGACGGCTGGCGGTTCAAACCCACCAGCCACTCCTCGGAAGGAAGGTTGGGCAATCCTACTTCCGTAGTGATACTGCCTCGGAA
>NW_006921967.1:1050711-1054265 GCF_000298275.1 Orycteropus afer afer | reverse complement strand
CCCCCCCCATTGCCCTTCATAGTTATGCACTCCTGTGTGTCTTGCATTTCCTCAGTGAAATGTTGCCTCTCTGGTGCCCCATGGTCGATTGCTCCAAGGGATGCATTTTCATAGAGTATGTGGGTGTGTCACCCTGAGTTGAGTGGTTTGCTAGTACATCTTGTTTACTATTGGGCTGAGAGCCAGCCTTGGGAGTGAGTTTTATTCCAGTCCCAGAATGTATCCCAGGGACATAGTATTGAGGGCTCTCACCAGACTCCATCTGACCAGTAATTCTGGTCATTGAGTTAAATTTTTGATATGTGTTCATTTTTCATTTGTATGACAGTCATAATTTTTACCTTTTAAAAAATTACCCTTTAACAATTTTGGAAATCTTCAACTAAGATGGCTTTACCTGGTAAAGCCAGGAAACTACATTGCTAGAGAGGTGCATCTCATGAGTTGCTTCAGCTGAAGTATCTTCTTGGTCACCAGAAGTGGAAGTAGAACTTTAACTTGGCTGTCTATTCCTCTAGTTTTTTTTTTCTCTCTCTCTGTAATGATTTTTGTGCTTTGCTTTTGTTTCTGATTTTGTTATTGGCACATGGCCAATATTTATTCCCTGTTGGTAGTAGCAATGATTGGGAATTTGGTTTTATTGCATATTTGGTAATCTCTATAAATTAATGATAGAGATTTATTTTCTTTTGGATGAGAGATGACAGGAAATCTGCTTTGTTGCTCTCTCTCTCTCTCTCTTTTTTTTCTTGTTTGTCTATTTTGAGCTCAAATAAATTAAGGATTTTAGGTTCACTGGGAAGTTGGTAGACCAAGGCACCAGCTGCTCTGCAGGAGGAAGATGAGGCAATCTACTTCCATAAAGATTTACAGCCTTGGAAACCCAGTAAGGGTCGCTATGAGTCAGAATTGACTTGATGGCAGTAGGTTGGGTTTGGGAAGGATAACAGCTCTTTGATATATTTACTGGTGATTTTTGTTTGTTTCTCTGTTTATTTCTATGGTTGAAATCATATAACTGAAGCTATAAATTTTCTGTTTCTGTGTGTCATTATATCTATACTTTATTATTTTTATTTTTTCAGCTTACTGATTATATTTATCCTAGGCCTCTTATCAAACCGGTAGATAGTTTTGCCTACTCAGGTCTTGTTTTTGTTTTTTTTTTTACTTTTTATTGTGATTGGGTGAAAGTGTACTGTGTCTGTGTTTAGAAAGGCCTTTTTTCTCTTATTATATATGTATGTAATGTTTTCTTACCCCTGGAGAGTATTAATAAATTGGATTATAAAATTTCTTAAATGAAAGGAGCTCTATTATTATTAGTTACAGAATGAAATGAAATATGTTATGTAAATAAAATATACGTAAAATTCCTATTAAAATAAACATGAAAAATGACCACAGAATCAGAGAAAATATTTGCAAATCACATATGATAAGGGTCTAGTATCCCAAATGTGTGTGTGTGTATGTGTGTTATGTATGTATGTATGTGTGTGTGTGTATATATATATATATATATACCTCTTACAATTCAGCAATAAAAGAAGAAATAACCCAACTGAAAATGAGTATAGAATTTGAATAGATATTTCTCCAAAGAAGATATGCTAATGGCCAATGAACATGAGAAGACGCTCAACATCATTAGTCGTTAGGGAAATTCACAATGAAAAACTACTTCACACTCATTACAATGACTTTAATAAAAAAGAAAGACAATGCCAAGTGTTAGTGAGGATATTGAAGAATTGGAACCCTCATACATTGTGGTACAAATGTAAAATAGTGCAGCTCCTGTGGAAAACAGTTTAGCAATTCTTCAAAAACTTAAACATAGAATTACCATATACTCGGGAATTCCACTCCTAGATATAAACCCAAGAGAAAATTCACATCTACACAGAAACTTATCCATGAATGTTCATAACAAAATTATTCATAATAGCCAAAAAGTAGAAACAATAAAAAACCCCATTCACTGAGGAATGAATAAGCAAAATGTAGTATATCCAAACATTTGAATTCAAAATATGGTGCTAAGTGAAAGTAGACACAAAAGGGTACATACATAGTATATGATTCGATTTATATAAAATGTTCAGAATAAACAAATTTATGGAGACAGAAAGTAGATTAATGGTTGCCAAGGGCTTGACAAAAGCAGAACAGGGAGTAATTGCTAATGGATATGTGGTTTCTTTTTGGGGTGATGAAAATGTTCTGAAATTTGATAGTGGTGAGTTTTTCACAACTTTGAATATACCAAAAGCCAATGAATTGTATGCTTTAAAAGGGTGAATTTTATGGTACGTGAATTATCTCTTTCCACAACCACTCTACCCATATCAAAAGTTAAACAAAAAAAACTGAGTCTCTTTTCTTAGCAACATAGTTATTTGTATATGTTCAATAGGAATCTGTTTTCTGTACCAAAATATAATTGGACAGGTTGGTTGCGTAGCTAAGGCCCTAGATGGAGTGTCATATCTGAGAATGAAGCTCATTTAATCAGGCATGATAAGCCACTTGAGGAACAAAGATTAACTTAACAGAGGCAATGCTTATAAACTTTCCCAGGAAACCTGGCCTGGGGTTTGCAGGATCTCATCCTCATAGGTGGTACGGAAGTTTACTTCCTGGTATATTAGGGACCTTAGAAAATTATAGGGAAATCAGTGAATTAGGGCCAACTCTGTGGCAGCTAACAATGAGGAATTCACCCAAATTTATAAATACTGCATGTCAAATAAGGAGCTCTGGTGGTGTAGTGCCTAAGGCATTTGACTGCTAACCAGAAGGTTGGCGGTTCAAACCCACCAGAGACTCCTTGGAAGGAAGATTGGACAATCTATTTCCATAGTGATACCGCCCCGGAAACCCAAGGAAGGGTCGCTGTGAGTTGGATCCAACTCGATGGCAGTGAGTTTTTTTTTTTTTTTTTCCTTTGTGCGGGTCAAATATGGTCAAGAGAGTTTCCTGGACTTGGTTTCATACCCTCAGAGTGGCATGTGAGAGGGCTTTTAGAAGTCTAACCTGAGATTCCTTATGAAAAATCCAGGGAGAAGTTAATATGTGGCCTCAGTACTTGCTCAATATTGTATGATTCGAAATTTAAAAAACAATCCAAGGAGTCATATGTAGTTAACTAACATTTGCTGTACCTACATATAAATAGGCCAAACTGAATGAAACAAGCCCTTTCCTGAGTGATTAGAAATAATCTTTGAATTATTATGATCACAAACGCAGAGAAGTGGAGAAATTGCCAAGGAAAATTGTGAAAGTCTTTGATATGGGCAAAAAGAATAGAGTTTATTTTCAGTGAATACTAGGGATTGTCTAGCATATCTTCCCAGGTTATTTATTCTTTTTACAGGCATTTATCCTTTTCATTTTCTTCAACTAAGCTATTGTATACCTCTGTTAAGCTATTGTATACCTCTACACACTGTAGCTCTGGTAGCATAGTGGCTAAGGCACTTGACTGCTAACCAGAAGGCTGGCGGTTCAAACCCACCAGCCACTCCTCGGAAGGAAGGTTGGGCAAT